>NC_080426.1:4870797-5170797 GCF_029873635.1 Malania oleifera | reverse complement strand
CGATTGCTTGCCTATTGCCTCGTATGCTTGGCAAAACTCATGGCCCATGATTCATGAACCACAAAAAAGCAGAAAACAAAAAGTTTATACTTCAAGGTAACACTTTCTTACAACATAATCAATGCTTAGCGTCATGAGCCAAGCTTATTCAAGGCCTTTTGCTTGCCTATGACAACTTGTCTTGTACACATTGGGTACAAAAACATCATGTAAATACTAGTCTATTGTTTGGATAGAGTAATGCCTAAGTGAAAAAAGGGAGTATAACTCCTTGACCACATTAATATTTCCTAGTACTAAAGTGAGATAAGTAAATAAAGCTCTTTCAGAGAGGATGAATGTTCATCAATCTTTGTACAACTCACCATTTTTACAAAGTGTTCAGCTTACGTGCTTCTCTGTATAATCACCCGTTGCCTACGGAAGTATAATATATGAATTGCATTACTTTACAATTTACCAATTGACCCATATTTACTTTAATGCTTGTTTAATACTATTGCATTGATGATTGTGAACATGTTTAAGTAGTGAACCCATGATTTACTTTCAACTGACTAGTTAATATTGTATGCTACAACAAAACCCTTCATATGGGGTGAAGTCTTTGGCTGATGACACTAGGCATGTATTAAGGGGTCAATGCCAATGCCAATGCCAAATGGTTAATGGTTGAAGATGAATCAATTGCCTATTATATCATAAGCACTTCATGTTTGAGTTGATTTGATGCCAAATTCAAATCAATTAATGGCTCAAGACAACTCAATTCCCTAATATATCATAAGTACCTCATATATGAAGTAAGGTTAAGTAAAGTTGCCAAGAAAGAAAGCACTATCTAGGAAATTGTTGCACTGCCCTATAATGGAAAATGGTTGAATTGCTAGCAATTAGTATTTGTTTTGAGAAATTTTGGCCCCAAATATATATATTTTGTGAAGAAGAATAAGAAGAACAAAGTAAATAAAGGAAATTGATTCAAATTTCTGAAATTACAATTGAATTTTAGTTAATATAATATAAAAAGAAAAAAAAAAGTAACAAAAGATAACTAATAATGACAATCTATCGACCATAACAAAAAGTGTTAAAAACTAATTAGAGTTTGTTTCCACATAATACGTGAAAACTTACAAAGAAAAGTTCTTTCCTTGTTCCAATGCTACCCAATGTTTGAGAACCTTTCAAATTGCCCACTACTTATTCATTTTTTGATAATCTTCATGGCAATCCTCCCTTTGGCTTTAAGTAGTACGTAAATTGTCCCACCAGTAAGTCCAGAATGGAGGATTACTTAGAGCTGTGCCCTCTCTTTGGTGCATCATAGCTCTCCCAATTAATGATTAATAGAGCAGGTCAAAAAAATTGTGTGTTCCATTGCTAACCACCACTGCAATTTATTGCAGGAAGACATTTTCATCTAACAAATAAAGGCTATTACCAAATCCTGGTATGCACATTAATTTTGCCACTTTCAAGATGACATGACAATAAGCAATGCATTCTGCTTCATTTATTTTGTAATTCCTGAGCAACCGAACATTTGAAATGTGGTTGTTTGGGGAATTTATTTTGGAGATAGTTATTCTCTTCAGTTTTTTTTTTTTTTTTTTCTGCATGCGCTTGTTAGGGGACAAATGTTTGTCGGGGGGAGGGGGGGGCTTAAAGGTTGGTTCTAAAAAAAAAAAAAAATTCAACAGCAACCATGTTTAACTTAGAGAACAAGAATGACTAATATTACTCATTAAATAGTCCGTGTATGTCCAAGTCATTTTCCCGTAGCTTTGGACCAGTGCTGTACCATCCTACAACATGCTCCTTAGCTGCAAAAAGATAATAATCAATTTGATCATATAAAGTAAGAACAATATTACACACTCTGCAGGATGCACATGATTGAGTGATTAGAACGGTACAACATTGGGAGTAATACCATTTATTCTCTTGAACATAGAAAACATTGACTCATGGTAGTTGTGGTCAAGAAACCAGATGCTTGGATCCTTGTCATCCTCTTCAAAGGGAACTAAAAAATTGAGATTCAAATATCAGATAAACTACAAAATAAAAGATGCACACTGCACGAATTTTTTTTTCAAAAAATAATAACATTATTGAAAATCCAAAGCTACCAATAACCATAAATTATTTCTATGCAGTACTCCAGATTTCTGACTCCTACTTGCCCTGACATGTGTACTTCAGCCACAATTTCAAAAGAAAAAGAAGTAGAGAGTTTCAGTAAACTCTCAAGAGAAATTATATATTCAAGTGACAAGAACATTTAAAAATGAACAAAAAGCAAAGTAGCAGCAAGATAAAGATATACACAGTAACACTGGCACAGGAAGGTGTATGATTTACAATTTAGGATGAATTGGTGCAGAAAACATGTACCAGAGCATTCAATAATATTTTCAAATAAATCATGCTTCTTATGTGCTCCGTGAGACAGCATTTGCATTTGGGGGTTGGGGGGTGTGGGGTTGGTTTGATGCTCTTGTAACAAAACTCATGATCCATTGAGGATCATCTGTTCTTTGTGCTACAATCAATGCATATTTAAAGTATCCGTAGTATGCTCCTTTAAATTTGAGCTGCTGCATGCTTCATAGGCGCCAGTAAATCAGCACACCCCAATCATGTAAGAAATCTAGAACATTATTAAACTAGGAACCACATGATATCAAGCCCAATATAATATTAAATGATGTCTGATAAGCTGCAATTGAAACCCTAAAACTTAATTATCCCATGTATGATGTCCTTGAGATCGTCTCTTCCTGTGTAACACTTAAAGTAATAACATTAAATCCCATAAAATCTTGTATATAATGTTTATTAATTCCCTAAGGTTTTTTCACCAATATATAACGAAGTAGGAGAATAGGGTATTCAAACTCATTCAAAGCAAGTACTCGAGCAAATTCTACCGCTCAACAATGTCAAACGCGCAAACACATCAGGCACTAAAACACCTAACTTGTCCAATCAATTGATTACACGACTCATAATTTCAAAATTCGAAACCCTAAATCCCAATTCTACACTATAATCCAAAATTCATTGCTTCAAAAAATATGAAGCAGCGCTACTAAAAAATCAGAGCAACAACAAATTGAAAAAGTCAGGTGTAAAGATAATTTTTCGCGAAGCTGCTTAAAAACAATCATCAAAAACATCAAGCTGCACGGATATATATATACACATATATATAAAAAAAACTATTCTCAGTTTTGGAAGGAAAGTGTCTTAGTTCAGATCCCAAACGAAAGAAATTGAAGGGAATGGAGGAAGGAATCCCAACCGGCATAGCTGTTGGTGACATCGACGGTGCCTTTGAAGGAAGTGCCAAGAAGAACCCCAACGACGCGCTTGCGCGTGTCCTTGGCGACCCGATTGTAGTTATCGACGATGCTGAGAAGAACCAGAGGATGAACTATCACCTTCTCTATCGGCCTCGCGGAGATTTGCTGGCTCTTTATCACATCCATTGTTACGAGGTTTCTCAAAATTTTCAGTGTTTCAGTGTTTGATCCGTCTCTTTTCAACCTTATTTCTTCCCTCGCTGCTTTCCCCAATACATAGAAATCAGAAACCAGCACAATTTCCTTTTTGCTTCGTGAGAAGGTTTTGTATATGCTCATACCGTGTTCAAAAGGAAATAATTTTCGTAAATGGGCCTGCGGGTGCTTTCCAAATTCCAAGGCAATGATATTGGGCTCCGGGAGGCCCAACCCAAACCCTAGTTCGCGTTGCACGTGGACTGCTAGCCCACTGGGTCAAAAATTCATTTTTAATTGTATTGTTTCTTCATATTAAATATTAAGAATTGTGTTGGCGATATGACTCATATTGAGTATAACGCATATGTCGAAAAAGTATGGTGAAATAAAGAACAAAAAAGTTGGTTGCAGGAAGAAACCGTCTACTGTATGGTTGACGGTGATTAATTGTTTTGGCCTCGGGAGATAACCATTGGTGGTTTCAGAGAAACCGTTGACTGTTTCAGTCTGTAGAAGGAACAGCTCTTGGTAGATAACCGTTGACGATTTTAGTTCATACAGTCGTAGCAAACCGTCAACAATTTTGTTCGACACAGATCATGGATTTTGAATTGAGAGATTTCAGAAAATTTTCCTCTGGGAACTGCTACAGGAGTGTTTAGATGTAGTTTAAGTTTTCTGTATGAATAGGGTTGATATATAAACTATATTTGTTACCTTTGATGACGAATCTGATAGTGAAAATCAGCCGCTTGCTCCCGTGGACGTAGGCAAATTGCCGAACCATGTAAACTCTTGTGTCGTGTGCTGTTAATGCTTTATTTTATTTTCTTTGTGGTTGATTGTGTTTTTGTATATTCATCGTTGAGTGTTTACATTACTTGCCCAGATTTGAGTTATGTGTGTTTCCGTTACGCATTAGAATAAACAAACTGATGACCCATAGATGACATTGGTATTGCATATCACGACCCGAAAATTATGCTAGATTTTATTTTATTTTATTTTATTTTTACATAATAAGCTATGATATCACAAACTATAAACAACGTCAACTCAGACTCAAAGTGGGATATTAGGGATATACCTACCCATATATACATATTATCTATGCAGTGAAAAACATAATGAACATGTCCTCATATACAATACCAGAGTACTGTCTCCATAAATATACATCTACATTGTCAAAAAGAAACCATAGAATATCCCAAGGACACACAAAATCCATCTCCCAACTCAAACACTTACCTTGCAGTTAGGACAATACTAAAACCTCCTCTACCTCGGAGCTCGCTCCGCTCGTTGATTTGGATCTCCCAAAATATTTGAATTATGGGGTGAGACACCTCTTAGTAAGTGGGATAAAATAACATCAGTGCGTCGCACATGAGTTCTATTGTTTTATAGAAGTATATTGTACATAATTAACTGTAACATAATTAACTGTATTTGATGAGCCAGGGAAATCTATACCCATACTTATATAAGTCTGATCAAATCATAGTTAATTTCTCAACATAAGCATACCGCTGTATACATGTAAATCATCTGCTATAACTATACAATACTAAAATTTACCCCTGAATGGATAGTTAGCTGATATCATGTTTTACTCCCACGTGATTGGGTTGCGCAACCTGTAGGCAGGACCTGGCAATGGTTGGCCTACCATGCTAAGTCAAAACTGACTCGTTTATAAGTACGATTGTCCTGCCTTGCCTGGTCTGGACTGCCAGTGTAGAGACCCGAATGATTATCGTAATTTAATAATAGGAGGAGGAAAGGAAAGAAGGAATTAAAGAAGAAAATTAAACAGGGTCTCGTCGACGAACGCAGGGGATTCGTCGACGAGCACACATGAGGGGCTCACTTACATTTATGGACAATTTATGGTGGAGATCTTATGGTGGACTGTAGATAACTCTGGTATTACGTACTCTATGGTTTGAAGATCTTTATGTAATTTATTTTTACTGCTGCTTAGGTTTCCGCTGTGTATGATAGATGTATTCCCGCTACCCACGGGTTCGGGTTGATTTTTATTATATAACTAATTAGTAGTATCAGGATGGTTAATGTAATTAACTATACAACAAATTAAGCAGGTCGTTATAGCCATGGGGCACACTACTCTTCTCTGGGCTCAATCGACTATCCATTCACCAACACTCTATTTAAGACGTATGGTGGCACTAATATGAACTGATAGCTACAGTACTGTGCTCTAAAACTAAACTAAGTCATTAGGATTCTGCTATCATATAGTACATTTCATAAATAACTGTAACATATATCTAATCACGGCACTGGACCGGCTGAAATATCATGAGATTTGGGCCGACTGAAATATCACGACATTTGGGCTAGCTGAAATATCACGATACACTGAAAAATATCATAATTTATGTACTATTTATAGTTTTCTATAAAATCGTTATCAAATCATGCTTGTTCTGTGTAATCATAAAATAATCTGACATGCTAATATTTGCAGTGAAATATTTATACTCATGTCACACAATTTGAGTACTATTCTATAGTATGCTAACTGTATGAGAAGATTATATTTTTTTGAAAAATAATATTAAATCTGTTTCTAGGATTTACTCAGTTTAAACATCAAATTTCCCAAAAACTTACATTAGTTCGTAAATATGGTTTCCATAAATCTAAATATCCAGATAAATCGTATATATATAATTTTTGAATCAAATAATGTATTTTAACGGGTAAACTATCTAAAAATACATGACATAATCTATCTCCTTACCTGATTCCCGAAGAAAAGCCTACAGGAATCCTAAATTCGTGCTTGCGGTGTACACGCAAAATACCTGTATTCATAAACCCTAATCCAATCAACTTAACCTCAGAATAATAGCCATTCAACATTGCTAGGCCCATATACTTTCAATAATTAACTAAACTTTAAAAATAACTTCCTTACCTTAGTTTTGAAGTGATGCCTAAAATGTTCGATTCACGAAACTACTCTGGTTAAACTGTGGAGAATTGCCACCGGGATCCCGAAATCATGTTTATCAGCTAATTCGGGCTAAAATTAGATAAGAAATCGAGGTGAGAGAGAGAAAGCTGGCCGCAACCCTTGGTGAGAGAGAGTTTAATATTTTCCTTTAAGAAAATGAGCTGCAAGACCTTACATATAAGCTACTGCCAGATGAAACCGTCAACAGTTTGACTTTTAACCCTCCCATTTTTCACTGTTTTACCGTTACTGGGCTGCGGTTACACAAAACCGTCAACAATTTTCTACACCTCCACCAAACCATTTTCCCTCTTTTCCATAATTATTATTAGTTTCCAGGCCTCTACATTGCATTTAAAAGATTTAGAGTACAATACTAGGGTACAAAAAGCCCTAGTAAGGTACCATGTTAAAGAATTATAATTGGGCAAAATTAGCCCAAAAGTAATTTCAATAAATATAATTGGGCAACCATGTTAATGAATTATTTTCCTTTCTTGTAGTTGGTTGCGAATGTAGATTTTTACGAATCAAAAGTTGATTGTTGGCCTTTCGATTGGTTTGGGATTGCGCACAATGAGATATTGAGTAGGAGGATCTTGCCATAATCTATGTCCAAGATGCCGACAATGTGTAATGCATAGATCTTCTATGCATAAGTAAGATCAAAAGGTGTGACTTGTTTTTTTTAAGCTACAAGACTAGACTGGACTAAATATATATCATAATGTAGAGATCTCATGTTTTAATACTCAGATATGTTAACCATTCAAGAGAAAAATGTCCTTACGTTGCCTTTGGGAGTATTGAATTCAAGTTTTTGATTTAAATATTTCAGTAAATTTATAAAAAGCAATACAATTTTGCATTATATTTATAAATCTAAACCCAAAGTCTCTCCCAAATATATGATCAATGAAAAAAATAGCATAATAAAAATGAAAAGGGGAAAAAAGATAATTCAATCTTTGTATTGCTTAGCACGTAAATGGGTTAAGACCTTCCCTCTTGGCCAATCTTATCTCACATCTTTGTTTCATCAAAATATAAGATAAGTGTGCTTGACCTAACCAAGCCTAATCAAGCCTTCAAAAGAAATGCGTCCAAATTTAAAATTAAATTAAAACTTTTGCGCATTTGCCCATAATGTTACATACTCCTTTCAAATATTCATATTACATATGTTCTGATTTGGTTGGTTGTTAGTGTTATTTTTGGGAGGATTTTAATTTTTTTATCTGTAATCTCCCAATATTTGTCTTGTAATCATGGTATTTCTCCACAAAAAGTGAGGGCATATCAACAAAAATTGCGTTTTTTTTTTTTTAAAAAGTATATATTACATATGTTCCTTTAGTAAATATTAAGTCATTGTTTATATTGAACAACTAAAGCAATTAATATATTAATTCATGGTAGTCTTTTTGTGATAAAATTCACAATGACTGTAATACACATGGAAACACATTCAATTGAAATTTAGCCCACAAATATCTAAAGAAAATTAAAACTGTTTGTCTCTATCTGCAAGTTGGTTCATAGTTGTACTTGCACATCCTTCTATATTCTTGAGCAAGCTCTCTCTCTCATCTTCAAAAGTGTATGACCTTCTCCATTCCAAACATGCAATCCTCTTTTTCCCCAACAATTTTATTGTTTCATTTAGTCATCTCTTTGTTCTACAAAACCAATTCATTCTACAAACTCCAATATTCATAGAATTCAAGTAGCAAACAAGAAAGTTTTTTTTTTCTTCCTATTGTTTTACAAACATTCACAAGAAAAGCTAGTACTAATTTTGTTAGCTTTGGTGCAATCCCAAGAGGGTGGTGAATTGGAGATTTAAAAAATTTCCTCCTAAGTTAAACTAATCTACCAACAGTATAATGCAACCTAAGAGCAGTCCAAGTATATATGAAATTGTAGATACGATATATTAAACAATTTTCAGTACATATACAACAATTTCAATATTTCTCAACCAGATACAATTTAGTGTCAATCAGATATGTAGTATATTCAGTAGGGAAATTAAATCAAACACAAAGCATAATATAATACAGGAAATATAAAAGTGACACCGAATATGATATCGAGGTTCAGCCGCCTACATCCCTATCTTGGCTCACCAGCACAAGGATTACACTATGAGCTCACTTAACGGGTGGAGTGACACCTAATACAAACAAGTCAATTAGCATAGAGCTGATCTCAACCTTTACAAACAATCCTTCCGGGCTGCATTACCACCCCCTCAGGCCATGCCTAAAATACAATCAATAAATATGAATTTTTGCATATAATTTAAACACTTCTATACAAGCATATACGTACTACAATACAATTCAGATAAATATGCACTCACAGAAGATATGAATTTAATGCTCAGGTGAGATCCAATATGTAAACTCTCTAAGATGTGTGAGTGTACGTATAAGTGAGAGTTCAACCTTTAATTCAAGATAAGATATTCAACACACAAATAATCAAAGGAAGTTTAACACAATCCAAATCAAATATCTCAAGGATATTCTAAATGTAAAGCGCAATTGATATTTTGGATTGAAACTTGCAAAAACAATATCAACGATTATATGCAAGCTTTCAAGTCTTGCAATATGAGTGTCAAGACTAGCAAGCTAAAATCAAGATCTTCCCAATCAAATATTTATGAAATAAAATACTATGGGAAAGATCAAATAAGCAAGAACTCTCAAAATGATTTTTCAAAACGTATGTGTATGTGAGAGTATTTTCCAAAGGAAAAATTTGTAAAAGTGTATTTATTAACCACAATAACTTCCCTTCAACCTTGCAATTGATTTGCAAGAGATGGGAACAAGTAAAACCAACACTCAATCTAAAAGAATATTTGCAAGAAAGTATGAGTGAGAGTTTTCAAAGATATGAGCTTGGAATCAAAAGGATGTAGCAAAAGAGTATGAAAAATTTGAGAGGAAAATTCCCTAATCACTTTTTGCTAATTAGTTATTAATTAAGTCAAATGAAATGATATATATAAGGACCCTTTTAATTTTGACTCTTGGGGACCTTTTGGGAATTATAGAAAATGTTTAATTGTGTTTTAACCCAATTTACCCCTAATTATTGTAGTTAAAAATAAGCAACCCAAGACTTTCGGTCGACCAAGACATAGGTTCCGTCTCCCGAACAAACACATGAGAAAAAGCAAAGTTTTCATATTCGAGTGCCTGAGGAATTGTTTGGTTTGCTGAACCGAGGCGAAAATCATTATGACCGCGTTTCGATCACTCGGTCTATGATTCGGTTGACCGAACTCATGTGTTCGGTCGCCTGAGGCCATTTTGAACGCTAAGTTTGGGAGCTTGGGTTGGTGAAAAAAGTGTCAGGTCGGGGATTCGATCGCCCGTGGAAGGTGCAATCAAATATGTTCAGTCGCCCAAAACCAAGTCAAAATTTTGACTTTCCAACTGTTTGATCAACCGAGGCAAAATATACTGCCAAGTTCGGTCACCCGAATGCCTTCTAATTTTTACCTTTCAATCTTGATTTTATTCAATTTATTCACCTGATATTATATGTGATCTTGGACTCTTTTACATGTAAGTGCTGGGACCTAGGGTCATTCTCATTTTTCTTACAGAAAAAAATCTGGTATCGGTCGACCGATCCCTAAGGTCTGTCTATGGTCTTGAGCATTAAACCTATCATGCATGTTATGCAGTTATTACATACCATATTATATTACAAACTCAAATGAATTGAATGCTATTACAACAACAAAAGAGTCTTCATTCCCTTTGCTTCTTCAAGAGCCATATAAAGCTTGAACTTTATGGTCTGTATAGTTTCCTTGAGTTCCTACCAACAGTGCATGCTTAGAATGAACCTGTTCAAGAGACTCAGTCCACAGGTAAGAAACATTGTTTTTGTTATAATCAAAACATGATCAAACTCATAGAGTCAGCATTCTCCCCCTTTTTGATGATGACAAAAACAATTTGTAAAAGTGGGCAAAACCAACAGGGTCCTCCTAAGTATATGTATAGAATTTAAATTTGAAGTACAAGTATATGACAAATGAAGACCAACTAACACACATTTTGCATTCAATCCTTAGTTGTCAATAAAGCTCAATTATGATATGTATTGAGATGTATTCAGCTTTAGATGTACTTAGCTCTCCCAATTTTGCATTAGACACTTCTCCCCCTTTTTGACATCAGCAAGAAGGGGCTAAAGTAGGAAAGTAAACACAAGACATAGTCAATTAAGTGAATGATTTCATTTTGGGAAGAACATTTTTAGAAAATTTGACAGTATGCCGTTTGAAAATAGAGCATTTCCTAAAAATTAAACCAAAGACCTGATTGATTCCAAGTATGCACATCATTCAAATCAATCATGTGAGATATTCAGTGTAGTCCAAAATAGTGCATGCTATGATTCAAATACATCCAACATTCATGATCAGTATGAAGCACACAACTCAATATATACATTAAGAACTTGAATGAAAGTGCTAGAATTGTTAAGGAATTTCAAAACTGGAGAATTTTAAGTCAAGTTACTCCCCCTAACAAATCAAGATTCATTTCATTATGCCTAGAAGTATAAGTTTCTTACAAACTATGTTGGATATTGATTAAAAAAAAATTAAACCAGTATAATTATCCCAACAAATCATACATGCATCAAAAAAATGATATTAACACATAACATGATGCTTATAAACCAAGAACAGTTCATATCAGATTATGAAGCTTTAAGTACTAGATATAATGTTCAAGGTTTTTCTAAAGAGCCTCAATATTTCAATAAACGACAGTGATGCATATAAGATCTTTAAGCTCTTTCTCTAGGGATGGATCTTAGTCTTTCTAAATATTTGATGATTATGTTAGGATGAAGTTTAATATATTCAAATGATTTTTACTCATCATTTCAAAAATATTTTAAAACAGTGGGTATGATTATGTAGATTATCAGGTAAATGAATGGATTAGTAGCACCTCGGGCCCACGTAGAGGGTTAGGGCGTTACAAAACAGTGGGTATTTCCTCTCACAGGCAATTGAGTCAAAGACCATAATATGAAACACCGTGTATTTCCTCCCCAGTGTTGTTGCTTCTCAAGATAGCTTGTCATTGCACTATGGTGATAGTCTTAGAGTACTCTTTCATGCGATTGGGTCTTGACAATTGCTTTTACCCTTTTTGGGTGAAAACATTGGTGCCACTTTTGATTTCACATTAGTTTCACTTGCATCACTAGTTGAACCTCCGTATTCAGAGGGAAATTTTCCTACTTGTTGCTCTATTCATTTACCATCTCTACCTTCATCTTGGAAGGTCCTTCACTACGCTTGTTATGATTCCTCGATGCAGAGGAATCGCAACCTTCCCTGTGCATTCTTGCTTAATCAGATACTTTGCTACATACATCGAGATTCTAACTAGCTCACAAGCACCCAAACACCTAAGAAAAGACCATAGATCATCATCTAAACTCAACCAATCAAACACAGATTGTTCTTTCATTAACATGCATTATTAGGGATGGTTTTAAAAAAACTGTCAATAATAATCCACTATATTAGTGAGGGTTTGTAAAACTGACACTAATAATCCACCCCTTTGGCAGATCTTGTGTGACGACCCGAATAATTATAATGTAATTTAAAAAGGAGAAATCATTAGAAGCCTCGTCGACGAACATAGGGGATTCGTTGACGAGGAAATATCGAGAGAGGTTTTTGAGCAGTCTAAATTTCGTTGATGAGGAGTGGGTTTCGTCGACGAAATTATTAAAGGACTCGTCGACGAGATGACGTGGCTCGTCGACAAATCCAGTCCTATAAATATCAAAAACTCAGATTTTTACTTCAAATTTAAGGAATCTCTCACCCTCTCTCTCTCCATTCAGCTCCCTCCTCTTCCCCCTTCGATTTTGGCCGGGATTTTCGCCGGATCAACGATCTGAAGCCACCACGACGCTCTTGGAGAAGTTCTCTGCATATCTGTCGAAACGGATCTGTCACGCCCCGAACCCTAGAATGGGACCTAGGGGTGAAAATGTAACCTAACCTGTCCCTGTATCATACAAATCATCACAGATACAATACAAAGGATGAGGGTCCAACCCTGTGGGGTTCCCAAGCACCCTAAACACATCCAAACACAGTCATATACGTAGCAGAAAAAAATCATACATACATATGCAGTACCATACCAGAGTCTATACAAGAGCCGACACAATGCTCTATCAAAATGTACAAATGAGTGCCCAACACATCCCAAAATGGCAACCCACCAAAATTACAGTTCTAGCACTTACCCAGCGCTAAACGCGGTACACTGGCTACTACGCTCCCTACACCAGGACGTTAGTTCTGATTAGTCGAAGGACCTGTAAAAATGAACGTACAGTAGGGGTCAGACACCTCTTAGTAAGAAAGAACACAGGTTATATCGGTGTGTGGCATTTGAGTGTTATCACGATGTAACATACACGCAGTTGAATGTAATCCAATACTAATTTACACAGTGCATACACGCACACACAACACATGATCAGCAATCCTAGTGTCGTCACACCCGTCGGCCCGAAGCCGGTCCGCGACAATCTAGTATTGGCCCGGCCAACCTATGAAGCACGCCGCCACCGGCACATGGCTAGTCCCCAACTCCCATGGCTCGTACCGGCGCTAACTGGTGGATCCACACCCTTCGGCCTAATCTGCCGGTATAGTCTCATGCCCTCGGATATAGAGTTGGACACTCTTGCCTACGTAGCAGGCGATAAACACACACCTTCGGATATAGAGTCGGACACTCTCAGTACTTGGAACAATTTCGGAACCTAGTTCCTACTAGCATTTCAACATATCACACACACATGCATGCTCATATAACAAAACAAACCACACCCATTTGGTAATCTAAATCATGGTTTTTCAAACAAATACAGTTCAAATGCAAGTCAAGGCACGGCCATCCCAATATCACAGTATAAATTAACATATACCCACGATTTTCAACAAAACCCGGGATGCAGCCCGTCGCCCCCTTTTCGCAAAACTGTAATAATGAAAAACCCATAATTTTTCCCGTTAGATTCCCCCCAAATGAGTAGCCAAAACACACACAGGACCGTGGACCACAGTTCCACCGAGTCTAATTTCAAAAATAACCAATATAAACATAGTTCCCCTTACCTTTTCCCCAAAAAGCAAATCCCGAACTCCAAGGCCCCTAAACAGCGAACCGAGTTCCAAAACTTACAAATCACAGTACAGAATATGTTCGCAAGACAGTTACCTACAAAACTACTAGATCAGAAATGAAAACCAAGTCTTACCTCAATTTTTCGCCAAAACTCGAAAATCTCTTAAACGAGATTTCGATTCGTAGAAATTGTAGAGAATCCTTCCACGATCCTCATGGTAACTTCAACTTCTTGATTCCAGCAATGATCGGCGAAGAAATCTAGAGAGAGAGAGAGAGTAGGGAGAGGTTTAGAGAGAGAGAGAGATAAGATTAAAGTTTTCTTAGTGAGGAAGCAAAGGAAATTCCTATTTATAGCCCTTTCACCCAACCCAATTCGTCGACGAAATGGTGCCTTCGTCGACGAATCTTCCACTACCTACGTCGACAAATCGGTGACCATGTCAACGAATCTGAGATCACCAGTTTTTTCAAGACTCCTCGGCTTCTCCTCGTCGACGATTCTCTGAATTTCGTCAACGAGAAGAACAAAGGCTTCGTCGACAAGACTTGCTCTTTTACCAAAATGTGACTCTCTTTAATATTTAAACCCATTTATCACGGTTCGGGTTCTTACAGGATCGTTGGTAGAACTGTATTAAAAATCATACCTGAGTTGAGGTAAGTCTTGCTAAGCCAAATTTGGTCTTACGGTAGTTATAGGAAATGGTATACACGTGTGATTACGCGTCAAAACAGCGTAATTGGACACTTTAATCCAGTCTTTACGACTTATATTTTTAATTAAGTGTCCAAATTTGTCCAATATTTTAATAAAGTTCCGAATTTATCATTATTGAGTTTTATTGCTTAATTTATGAATTTTTGGTAATATTATATCACAGGAAAATTCCTAGGAATCAAAACCAACACCTGTTCGTATTTCATGCATCTCTTTCGTCCAAGCTCCGATCGAAACGATTCAAATTTATAGAAAAAGAGGAAAAGATTATCTACAATGTTTGTGTTTTGAGTCTTGCAAGAAATAGGCTCCAAGAAGGTAAAACTTGGCTGTGAACGCAGAGAGCAAAGATGAAGAAAAAAATAATAATAAAAAATAATAAAACCATGTTTTGATGTGACCCGGCCATGCGTGGCCGGGTCGGGTTGGACTTCATCCGAGTCTAGGGCAAGCCCCTTCCTCTATTTAATCCTTTTTTTTTTCCCTTTTCTGCTTGTGCCCTGCGCACCATCCCCTCTCTCCCTTAAACTCTCCTTCTTCCCTTCTCTTTCTTCCTTACTTTGTTATGTTCTCTCTTGCTCTCTCCCTCTCGTGTCTTTCAACTCTCATTCCCTCACTCCCTTAGTCTCTCCCTTAAGCTCTCCATATTCACCCTATTCTATTCCCTAACCCCAGCAACCTTTCTCGGCCACAAGCCCCAACTCCACCTGTATCCTCGGCTCTATTACAACAAGCACAGCAGCTATTTTTGCTGCAACACCAGCACTTGAGGCCAACCTTTCAGTGTAACGACCTGGTCTTTTTTCACATAAATTTTTTTATATAAATAAATTATCATCACATCATACATTCCAGCTCAGCAGGTCACAATCCACTTGGGCCCGTAGGCACCAGGGATATAACAAAACATACAGCAGAAACCTACGCAGCAAAAAGTATAAAATTATATACATCTCATCATAATGTGCATAACACATACCAGAGTCACTACAATTACTATCTCACAGTATATACATCTCAAAAATGAAATCTAGGGACAATCCCCACAAAACCTAACTGTCCCTACCAAAAACTTACCCTTCCAAAGAGGGCAAACAACTGATCTAAATCAACGGGGCTTTTCCCGCTCTCCTATCAGGGGCTCCTGAAAAATGTATAAGATTTAGGGGTGAGACACCTCTCAGTAAGGGAAATAAACTAATACCAGTGTGTGGCAACATGAGTATTCTGTGTTCTACATATACAATACATAACATATTCAATACTGTTTATCAAATCTGGAAAAACATATGCATATCAAAACATGGCAGAACATACTGCATTTTCATAAACATTTCTCATCTCATATAATAATAATAATAATAACATAAAAACAATCCTAGTAGGTTAGCTGGCTGTTGTCATGTATTACCCCCACATGACTGGGTTGTGTAGCCCGAAGGCGGGACCTGACGATGGTTGGTCGACCACTGCCAAGTCAAACAGTAGTCTGTAGGTCCGATGGGTCTACCCAGACTGGTCCGTACACCAGGGGCGATAACAGCACACTTCTTGAAAATAACCACATCGACCATCCAATCTCACACCACTCCGTATAACGGCGTTAACACAGATATCATGATTACGAGGATCATGGACACATAGCAACGGTACCGTGCAAGTGCTAGCCTAGACCAAGCCAACCAGGTTCTGATATCATATACATATACTAAAATCGTGATACATGGATATCTCATATAAATAATTATCAAATCAATCATATCATTTTTCACATATACATATTTCATGAAAATCATCGGCCCGTATGCCGAAATTACACATTTTATCATAGCTTGGCCCGTACGCCGGCAAATCACATAGCACAACCCGTACGTTGGCAAATCACATAACTCGGCCCACACGCCGACAAATCAAGTAGCACAGCCCGTATGCTGGCAAATCTCATCCGCATAGCACAGCCCGTATGTCGGCGAATCACATATATATATATATATATAAATATCTTGGCCCGTATGCCGATTTTCCATCATAGAAATCCATATCGTCCCCATTCCAAAAAAAAAAACAGTATTTCACAATATTTTTATACTCATGCCACACTAAACAAATTTTCCACGTATTCAACATATCATCATTTAAACAGTATTTTCCAAATATAAATCATATATATAAATATATTTATTTTTCCTGAAACCAGATGCTACATATATATACATGCATTTTCTCAAAACAAAACTAACTTAGTTTATCCCCTTACCTGATTCCTGAAAAGCCCCTAAGAAAATCTTTCCTGTATCTACAAGGTTCTTAACTCAATACTCTGAAAATGAAAACTCGCAGAATTAAAGTTTAGTATTTTCGTACGTACAACATTTTCTATAACTACCATTAAGTCAAATTCGACTTAAAAAGTCTTACCTCAACTTAGGAATGATTCCCAACGTTCCCAATCAATACCCCTGGAACTGAAAATTTTCAGTATTAAAGTTTAGTATTTTTATGCGTATATCACTTTCTTCAACTGTCAAAAATCCAAATATTGAATATAAAGTCTTACCTTGGATTTGGGATGAAATCCAACTTCGTTTCCCTGACGATCCGCTCCGGCAGACTTGTAGAGAACTTCGTCAGGAGCGTCGTGGTGGCTTCGATTTGTCGATCCGACGTAAAAGTAGCCCAAAATCGAAGAGAGAGAGAGTCGTAGAAGAGAGAGAGAAGAGAGAGAGAGAGCACTTCCAAAAAAATCTAAACAAGCTTCTTGAAGAAGCTTGAGTTATATTTTATATATAGTAATCATTAATTAAAGTAAAGCTTCTTGAAAAAGCTTTCACACTTTCTATATATATATATGTACACCTTTAACCTATATATTAAATGCATATCATAATAACTTACTTATATATATATATATATATATATATATATATATATACACCTTTAACCTATATATTAAATGCATATCATAATAACTTACTTATATATATATATATATATATATATATTTTCCTTATCATACTATTCATTTTACTTGTTAATTTAATTAATTAATTTTATTTTATTATTTTATTATTATTATCATTTTTTTAAATTTTATTTTTCCCGGTTACTACATTCAGACTTCTACCCGAGCAACAGCTCCAGTAGAGAACACCAGAGACCAGGTGCCCGATCAGCCACCATCTTCAGCACCTTCAGGCCTCTGCTCCTATAGCAGAGGATAGCAACCAGCAGAGCAGCTCTTCTTCTTCTTCTTCTTCTCTCTCTCTCTCTCTCTCTCTCTCTCTCTCTCTCTCTCTCTCTCTCCCTTATGTTTCTTTTTTTTTTATTTACTTGTCTTTTTGGAGTTATTAATTAGTGGGGATATAATCAAAGTTTAGTTTTTTTGTTTTGTTTATTTGAATTTTCTTTAATTGTTGACTATTGTTGAAATCTTTAAATTTTTATTAATGTTATTTATTTATTTAGTTTCTTTAAATCAATGGTAGATTTAATTTTATTAAATAGATTAAGTCCGATTTGATTAAAAAAAAAGATAAAATTTTGTTATTATTTTATTAGATCAGTTGTTTGGTTAAAGTTTGCTTTAGTTAGGATCGGGTTTACCCAAGTTCGTATTTTTATTTTTCGTTATCGTTCAAAGTTTAGATTTTTGATGTGTTTGCATTTTGGTTCGAGTTCTTAATTGTGTTAAATTTTTGGTCTTTTTTGTGTATTTTGAATTTGGTTGAGTTTCCATTGTGTGTTTTTAATTCTATGTTCTAGGTTGCCATTTTTAATTAACGCATGTCCCAATGTTTCCTTGAGTAGATTAGGGTTTCCATTGTTTGCTCCTTAGTTCAATGCATGTTAGTTTTAGGGTTTCACTTTGCGTGTTATTTTAATTAGTTTGAATAAATCTCAACAATTTTGAAAATCCTAAATCTGAACTGAATTCAATGCATTTTTAATTTCGATTGGGAGAACGTAAAATCTTAAATTAAAACGCATTCCCTGAGGAGACGATCTAGCCCTTGGGCTGAATATTACACGATGTAACTCCTATACTTGGGATAGCTTCCGAGCTGCTCATTTTTCGAGTGAGTCAACGTGAAAATACTAAAGTTCAATTCTGAGAATTTTCACTTTCACGGTATTGAGCAGGAAATCCTACGGGTGTGAGACCAGAGTTTATAGGGGCTTTTCTCAGTAGTTAGGTAAGGAAATAAACTAAAGCAGTTGTTTTTCTACGTAAATTACTATTATTTCTCAGCAAATTGATTTTCAGAAAAATATGTATTATATATGAATATTATTGAGTAAATGTATATATGGAAAAATACTGCGGTATACAGGAATTACGATTTTAGATGGAACGTATGATTTAATTCAGCATTGTGTGGTATGAGTATTGTTTTTCATGAAATTTATTATGTTACGGCAATTGTACGAATAAGCATCTTTTCAGGAATTACGTAATAATGCATTATATGATGATTTTGAAATACACGATAATTGATTTATTTTCAGAATGATATGTATGAAATGTTAGGCACGAGGCCATAATTATGAAATGTTTTGCAAGAGGCCGTAATTATGAAATGTTCAGTACGAGACCGTATTTATGAAATGTTCGGCACGATGTCGTATTTATGAAATTATGAAAGATGCTATATTATCATGTATTATATGTTATCAGAATCCGAATGTTAGTTTAGTTCAATTCAGGAGCTCGGTACTGTAACTATATAGATCAGATATCTATGTTCAGACTTGTGCTAACCACCCCACGAGGGGGTGGTAGATGGATAGTCGATGTGGCTTTCAGTGTAGAGTTGTAGACGTCCACCTGGCAGTCCGAACCAGGGTGTGGCGGGCCTATCGTACTTACAGTCATTTTTGACTCGGCAATGGTCGGCCAGCCATTGTCGGGTCCCACCTTTGGACTGCACAACCCGTCATGAGGGATAATACATGACATCAACTAGCTATTCATCTTAGGTATGTTTTCAATATTATCAGATATAACAGACGATTTATGAATGATATGAATTACTAGAAAAATATGAAAGTATATGATGATTCATTATATTATGACGAATGTTTACAGATATGTGAAATGTATTGTATATGTATAACTGCATTATATACTCATGTTGTCATACAGCTGTATTTAGTTTATTTTCCCTTAGTGAGATGTGTCTCACCCCTCAAACTAAATAAATTTTTTAGGAGACCCTAAGAGACTGACGGGTCGTGGTCGTCTTTGAGCTTATTGAGTTACCCCACTAGGAGGGTAAGTTTTTGAATTAGGATCAGGAGATTTTTTTTGTATAATCTTAGGGTTATTTTGATGTTTTGGAGGTTGTATATAAATACAGTATTTTGATGATGTAGTAAACTCTGGTATTATGTTTTATGGTTGGATGTTTGAGATTTTATACTTACTGCTGCTTAGGTTTCCGCTGTAATTGACAGGTGCCCCAGTTACCCACGGGTTCGGGTTGACTTTTCTATTTATTATGTCACATTTTATATTGAGATTTTGAGGACGTTACATCTTGAGTCGACTTATAAAGGTGAAACTAGCAAATAATTTCAAACTACTAGTGACGGTATTTCTCTTCAACATTCTACTTAAAATGACATGGGTTGCTTGTTCTATTTTATTGTCAACTCCTCAAGATTCTAAAATGTGGTGTCAACCACACTGGCGATGATAGCAAATATATCACCTAATATATATCCGGTTTCGCTTCGTGGATAATATCAGGAATTGTTTTCATCTGTCTACTGCTACGAAGATAATCTTATAATGACATAGTCTTATAATGACCATACTAAAATGTTGTAGTGACCTGCTTAATTAATTGGGTATTTTTTTTTTTAACTTTTTTTATACTATAACATATAACATGCTCTGATACCATGCTGGCGGTAAACCCAATCATTAACCTAAACAGCGAGAAGCATAAATCACATAGACATAACCATATGAAAATATATATATATATATATATATATATATATATATATACCATACCAAACCAAACCAATACCACACAATGCCAGAGTACTCCATGTTTTCCAAAATATATATACATACATATGTTCCCCAAAATGCCCTTAACTAACTAGGGTATACAAAAATACTCCCAAAATGTACTCACTCTCCATTGGCAGGGCAGTACAGAAGCCCCTCTATCTGTGAGCTTGGTCTGCTCGTCTACCTGGATCTCCTGAAAAATGTTTCAACACTGAGATGAGTCAACACTTAGTAAGAAGAAATATGCTATTACTAGTGTGTGGCAAATGAACTACTATATCATGAAAATTTGTTTTCAAATAAACATGTATAACAGAATATATAAACAAAGTATAAGTGATAAAATCCACCACCCCTGTCCCTATCGCTTAACATGACAGTATTGGAGTTTATTATTCAAAATACTTCTAGTATAAGTAAGTATGTGCCCTATTTCTGCAAATCTATACAAATTTAATAATAACTGAAAATGTTTCCTGTGGCTATCTGTGTGTCATGACTTACCCTCTCATGACAGGGTTGTGTGGCCCGTAGGTGGGATTTACCCTAACTGGCCAACCAGGAATAAATCACTATACTCCATCGGTCAATCTGCCCTCCTCAACCCATATCTGGATGGGTAGCCTGTCCTCTTCAGGGTCTAGGTGATCAACCTTACCACGTATTATCTAAATAGGTGGTTGCACACATAAAGTAACATAATATTTGTAGCAACGGTACCGTGCTCTGTAGCTGCATTGTCACGACCTGCTCATTTTTCCATATATATATATTTTTTATTTTTATAATCATATCAATGTCATACATTTCAGTTCAGCAAGTCACAATCCACCTGGACCCGTGGGTACCAGTGGTACATCAGAACATGCAGCAGAAGCCTACGCAGTAGAAGATGTACAATCATTTACATATCATCATATCATACATCACAATGTACCAGATTTACTACAATCACTGTACTTCCATATATACATCCCAAAATTGAAATCTAGGGACAAATCCCACAAAACCTAACTATCCTTACCAAAAACTTATCCTTCGCAGAGGGCAGATAAACAACACTAATTATGCGGGGCTTTTCCCGCTCTCGTATCCGGGGCTCCTGAAAAGTTAATAAGATTTAGGGGTGAGACACCTCTCAGTAAGGGAAATAAACTAATACTAGTGTGTGGCAACATGAGTACACCATGTTCTACATACACCATACATATCATATCCGGTACTATTTATCAAATCTGAGAAAACATATGAATATCAAAACATGGCAGAACACACTACATGTCATAAGCATATCTCATCTCATATCATAATAATAATAACATTAAAAAAAAAAAAATCCTGGTAGGTTAGCTGACTGTTGTCATGTATTATCCCCACATGACTGGGTTGTGTGGCCCGAAGGCGGGACCTGACAATGGTTGGCCGACCACTATCAAGTCAATAATCTAGTATGTAGGTCCGATGGGTCTACCAAACCTGATCCGTACACCCGGGGCGATAATAGCACACTTCTTGAAAAATAACCACATCGACCATCCAATCTCACACCACTCCGTACAGCGGCGTTAACACAAATATCATGATCACAAAGACCATGGACACATAGCAACAGTACCGTGCAAGTGCTAGCCTAGACCAAGCCAACCAGGTTCTGATATCATATACATATACTAAAATCGTGATACGTGGATAACTCATATCATTAATTATCAAAACATTCATATCATTTTTCACATATACATATATCATGAAAATCATCGGCCCGTACGCCAAAATTTCACATTTTATCATAGTTCAGCCCGTACGTCGGCAAATCACATAGCACAGCCCGTACGCTGACAAATCTCATCCACATAGCACGGCCCGTACGCCGGCAAACATATCCACATAGCATGCCCCGTACGCTGGCAGACATATCCACATAGCACGCCCCGTACGCCGGTAAATCACACACACACACACACACACATATATATGTCTCGGCCCGTACGCCGGTTTTCCATCATAGAAATTCATATCATCCACATTCCCAAAAAAACAGCATTTTTACTCATACCACACAATAGATTTTCACATATTAAATCATACAATCATTTTCACAGTATTTAGCAAATATAGAACATATATATAAACATTTACATTTTCCGTAAATCAAATGCTAAGTATATATATAAGCATTTTCTTAAAACAGAACTAGCTTAGTTTATCCCCTTACCTGGTTCCTGCAAAGCCCCTAAGAGGTGCAGGGTTCCTAACTCAACACCTTGAAAATGGAAATTCTCAGTATTAAAGTTCAGTATTTCTAAGCATATTATACTTTCCTCAATTATCAAAAACCCAAATATTGAGTAGAAAGTTTTTACCCAAACGTATTCAAGTCTAACACCTGAGGGATTCTCTGACCAATTCCCTGAAACTGAAAACCCCCAGTATTAAACTTCAGTATTTTCATGCGCACAACATTTCTTATAACTAGCGCAAGACCAAATATGACTTAAAAAGCCTTACCTCAACTCTGGGATGATTTCCAACTAGCTTTCTCCCACGATCCGCTCCAGCAAATTTGGAGAGAACTCTGCCAGGAGTGTCGTGGTGACTTCGGATTGTCGATCCGATGTATATCTGGCCCAAAAATGATGAGAGAGAGAGAGAGAGAGAGAGAGAGAGCCGAAGGGGGGGGGGAGAGAGAGAAAAGAGATGGCTTCCTTAATAAGATAAAAATTCAAATTTTCATATTTATAAGCAGGCGATTTTGTCGACGAGCCCGTCCTTCGTCGATGAGTCCTTCACACATTTCGTCTACGAAATCTATTCCTCGTCTATGAATTTCAGTCAGCTCCAAAAACCCCTCTCGGTATTTTCTCATCGACGAAGCCATGTGTTCGTTAACGAAATCTTTAAAGCCTTCGTCGACGAATCCCTTGTATTCGTCGATGAAGTCGACAGCCTCCTTCTGTTTCCAGTTTCCATATCCCTTTTCTTTTATTATTTAACTACCATTTTATTCGGGTCGTTACATGCATAGTCCAATAGGGTCTGATATCATATAATATATTTCTGTACACTTGTCTATCTGATTTACCATGATTCTAAAATACTAAAATAACCATGATGTTGCATAAACTGTAACTGTAGTTCATACGTAATACTGAGAACTATATAATCATAACACTGGCATCTGCATAATCATAGTACTAAAACTACATGATCATAATACTGATATTCATATTATCATGGTATTGAGGTTCATGAAATCATGGTATTGAAATATCGTAAAATCAGAATACTGAAATGTCGTAAAACATATCTCCGTACTATATTCATATTCAAAAGCACACGATACTGTAATACATAATTTTCATCATTTAATAAAGTGTATAATATTCTAAAAATACCTAACATAACATATTTCCCTTACCTGACTACTGAAAAACTCCTATGGAATGCTAGCCTAACACTTGCAGGGCCTCCTACACAACACCCTAAAAATAATATTCGCCAGAACAAAATATCAATATTTCATCGCCTGCATCATTTCTTATAACTACCATAAGACAAAAAATAGGCTAAAAAGCCTTACCCTGAATTTGGGATGAAATTCAATTTCGTTTTCCCAACGATCCTCTCCAACAGACTTGTAGAGGACTTCACCTGGAGCGTCATGGCGGCTTCGGATCGTTGATCCGGCGACTGGCGGGGCCAGAATCGAAAAGAGAATAGAGAGAGAGTCGTAGAGAGAGGGAGAGGAGAGAGAGAAGGGTGTGAAAAATGGATAAAAATCCGGTTTTTAGCTATTTATAGGGCCAAATTCGTCGATGAGACACGTCACCTCATCGACGAGACCCTGTATTTGTCGACGAATTTCAGAGCAGCCTAAAACCACCTCTTGGTATTTTCTCATCGACGAAACCCTATATTCATCGACGAATTTCCTTACGCACTCGTCGACAAAGCCCTGTATTCGTCGACGAATTTCCTTATGCACTCGTCGACGAAGCCCTGTATTCATCGGCGAATCCTGGTAGTCCCTCGAATTTATTATATTCTCAAAAATGCAATGTCGTCGACGAACGCTGAGCGTTCGTTGACAAAGCCTACGGCCTCCTTCTGTTTTTGTTTCTATTTCTCTCCCTCTTATTATTATTAAAATGCTATTATTCTTCAGGTCACTTCAAATGTAGTCCTCTTAATGAGCAACCCACCTATGCGCACAAGCAAAGAAAGGAAGGAGCAGGTTCAAGGTGCCCAAAACATGTAGTTTGATTAATTGCTTTTGTGAATATTTTTATCTTTTCAGCACATCTTGTGAATAGAAAATAATGGATGTTCTTTTTTGTATAGTATTGTAAAGGGGGGTTACTAGTCAAAATGAAACTACAAATTAACTACTTATTGTTATGTATGGTATGAGGTTGACTTCTTTTTTTTAGTTTATGAACTAATGTACTTTACTCTGTTCAGAGTTGAACATATTTTGCTTAGACACAATTTAACAATGGAGAACTGGCCTATCACCCTACTAGCGTCTGGTTCAGATTCAAAAGAAGGCGGTGATTCTAGTGTTGGAAGTGTTGCCTACCATGAGGATATTTATAGTTCAAATGTCAAGAATAAGTCAATTTTGTCTTAGTCTATAAAGTAAAATTTAGATATGGGAGGGGAAACTTCACTTATGAATAGAATCACTATCTATGACCATTTCGTATTAATTGACAATTTGGAGAAAGACTTGTCCCCAAGAATAGTTGTTAAATTCATACAGAAACAGACTACCATATCAACACAAGTCTGCATTTTCCCAAGCTTATCTTCAGAGACATACACGAGGGGAATCATTGTGTTGGATTCTAAAGAGAACTTGGAGAAATTATGGGAATTTTTGGAGAATTCAAATCACATTATAATATCTTCAACAAGAAGGTATCAACTTAATGCATTATTATTGTTGATTGTATAGTGTCCGCTTTTCCCTCTATTTCTATATTGAATTATATTGGATTTGGAGTAATTGCTTTCATTATAACTTATATTTCTCTTGTCAGTTAGATTTCATTGTTTTATTCATTTTATGCAGGCTATGGATGATAACTGAAAAGATACTAAGGCATGGATGGTTTAAACCATTAATTGGGAACCTGAAACCGAAGTCCTTGGCAAGTTCTTTAATTTTATTTTTATTAATTTTTGAGGAAATATCATCAACTATAAAAGTGAGATTTTGTGCTATTGTTGGAGCTCTATTGTTGAATTGCATAATTGATTTTATGATTCTCATTTGTAGCAAGAATTACAAAACACAAATTCTATAATTAGCGAAGAATTAAAACTTTGTCACTCAGAAACTGCAGAATACAGGATAGCTAAGGAGTTAAAGGATTTATTCGTGGAGTTTGCAAATCATCAGAAGCGATTGCACAAGAGGCTTGCATTGGAAGAGAGAAAAATCCTACACACGTCTGCCCCATAAATGCTTGCAAAGTTCAGGCGTGTTCTTGGATGGCCACTCAAATAAGTAGGTGAAAATTTGTGTCTCTTTTTTGCAAATTGAGTGAATGACTACATTTCTTTAATGAATGATTTATATTTTGTATGAACTATTATTTGAACTATTGGATTGCATGCCTTATCTAGAATGTCACCTGCATGGCTAATGCAGTGATTTATGTTTTGTATGCTATAAAAAAACTGCTAGGCTATCTGGTATACTCTCTTTGATTTACAGATTTGGGAAATGTTTTATTTACAGACGACATGCTATCAAAATTTTGTTAAAATTTTTCCCAAAATAATCAAAGCCTAAAAATTAAGTGCTAAATGTTTATAATATGATGCATGCTTAAACTGTTATTGAAAGGATGAGTGATTGCTAAATGAAGATTGATCTTCATCCTAATTGAAAACGCATGCATAAGAACATATATATAGAGGAGCTGAGCACCATTTTTAGATCATTAGTAGTGACAGTCCCCTGTTTTTGATAATGGCAAAGGGGGAGAAATAGATGGTAATGAAGATGGTGTTCGTTTTTTGTTCTTGAACTAATGATGTTTTTGGAAGTCAAGAAAGTTTTTTCGTTGCTTCTCTTAAGGATGTTACTGACTATTTGCATCTATTTTGGTGTATTGATGCAAATCATCTTGCATTTTTTATTTATTTTAACTTTATAATGAAAAACAATTATGCTTAACTAATGCTTGTAAGGACCTACTTAACTTGATTGTTTGTATGAAATGTTTGGACTGATCATATTGAACTACTTGTGTTGAATGGAACATTGCCAAATATTGAGTATACTGAACTGTTTGTCTTGAATGGATTATTACTGAAATATTGAGTATTGAATTGCTTCAGGCTTGTATGTATGTTTTGTTATGGAAAAATGCTCTATTTACAAACGGCATGCTGTCAAATTTTCAGTTGATTTTTTTTTAAAATAAAATATGATAAAATGGTTATAAAGTGCATACATTAAGGGGGAGGAATTGATCTTCATCCTAAATTGAAAATGCATGCATAAAAATATATATAAAGGAGTTGAGCATCATTCTTAGAAATAGAGCATGAAGAACTCATTTGCATCATGTGCTTTGCATTTTGAATATTAAGGCTCTTCCGAAAACTCTAAACATCGTACCTGGCTCTTAGAGGTTTATGATTAAATATGGATTGTTCTTTGGTTATGAATACAAAATCATGCTACGTACACACACACACACACACACACACACACACACACACATATGTTCAAACATTGTATACTAGCTAGTAGCTAGCTAATTTCTGGTGAAATTATTATTTTGTAGGGTTTGCAGCTCTTAGCACAGTACGCCGATGCCAAACACTTCAGTCGGGTTGAATGCGCGTAACTTTTTACTTTTCCTACGTTTCTTGTTAAATGAACAAAATTATTTTGTATATTTTAATTTGAATTTGTACTTGTATGTATTTTAATTTTGAACAATTTGTATTTTAAATTTTAATAATTTATGAATGTTTTAGTAATTCTGGTTCAATTTTATATATTTTAAAATGTAATTAAAGGTTTTTACAGGAATTTTTTTAAAAAATTAATTTTTTCAAAGCATTAATGACGGTTTGCAAAACCGTTACAAATAATGGGAAGATGAAGTATTAGTGACTGTTTAAAAACCGTCACTAAATGACCAAAATCATCACTATAGAATCAACATTATGGGGGCCAAATATTAGTGACGGTTCTATAATCGTTACTAATAGTCAATTATTACTAACGATTTTAATAATCGTCACTAAAAAGTGTGCTATTAGTAATGATTTTTCGACCGTCACTACTACAGTCATATTAGTGACGGTTATTCAAACTGTCACTAATACATGCGCTTTAGTGAAAAAGTTGAGCCGACCATATGTGCAATTTTATAGTGACGGTCGTAGGCTATTAGTGACGGTTTGAATATTTCGTTACTAATAAGTATTAGTATCCACAAATATGGTGACAAAACTACAACCGTCACTAATAACCTTATTTCTTATAGTGATAATAGTTCCCCCAAGGAAGCTCTGATATCTAACGATCTTTGACCCAACTCCAATGAGGTATTGTCCGTTTTGGTTCATTGGCCTCACGAGTTTGACTATAAAAGGTGTCTCACTTAGTTGGAACCCAAACCATCCTTATAAGTCCAAGATTTCTCTAATACACATATAATGTGTGACTGTGACAGACTTATCTATGATTATTTTAATATTAGATGGATACTATGTAAGGACCCGAACCTGAGTGGGTTCCTACATATAAATTTTTTAGCGGATAAAAATAAATCTAAATTATTTTTATTACCAGAGTACTAATTAGCTTTATTACAAATATATGTTTCAACTTTTAAAATGCAAAATTCTTAAATTCTAAAATACACAAACATATTCTAAATTGTATTATGCTAAATTTTTATTCTCCTCAACTCTTTCTACTCCCGCACATGCACTTGCTACTCCAGATTTCTGGTAAGTTCCTCAAAATAATCTGAAATGTAAAATAATGATTAAAGTGAGACGATGCTCAGTAAGTAAATAAGATTAATACTATAACTTCAAAAATGCTTTTAAAATAAATATAAATTTAATATTTTCTGCATGAAAACTTTTGTTATCAACTATAACAGTAAAATTTTATAATCATATATTATAATTTTAAACTTTTAACTTTAAAAACTATAATTATAATTTTTAATTATATACATATATATATACTTTTCTTTATACGTTTCTTTTAGATCTCATTTAGGCACAAGAATGACCATATTCATACAAACTTATACTTTACTTTCAAATCATCAATAACTCTGTACACGTAATTAAATATGTGTATACATATACTGTAAAAATTACTCTTAGGTCTGTTAATCATAAGTCATGTTTACTCTCATAACTGGGTTGTGCGGCCTAAAGACTCTACTTAACTAGTTGGCCAGCCAAACTACATTAACGCACATCATCATTAAGTGAGATTTTCCCTATTAAACCTTAGTCTGACCCAGGTGTGTACTCAAGAGAAATTTATTACCATATAAAACCACTCTACAAACAGCGTGAGTGCACTATAATCTGTTTAAACTTTAAGTTACGGTACCAAGTATTCGTAATTTTCTGTATCGACTGTGTCATAAGGGGTTTTGAAAACATCTTATTATAGAATTTATAAAATTACTATAATATTATGAAAATTTCATTTTTACTCATATTTTGTGAAATACGTAACGTAAAAATCAACTCATGTCATTTTTACTCATATTTTCGTGAATTATGTAAATTAAAAATAAACTCATGCCACACAATTTTCCTGTTAAAAATATTTTCTTGAATAAAAATTAATGTTGTAAAATACCCGAGGGGTTTAAAACATTTCTTGACCAAAAAATAAACGCAAGTATCTTAAAGATAAAACTGATATAATTAAATATGCATAAAAATAAATTTGGAAGAATTTTATGAAAATAACTAGCATAATCAAAATTTAGTTACAAATAAATTTGGGTATAAATAAAAATCTAACATAAATAAATTTACTTACCAATAAACTTAGGTATAAATTTTAATAAAAATCTAACATAATCAAAATTTACTTACAAATAAATTCGAATAAAAATTTTAAATAAAAATCTAACATAATCGAATTTACTTACCTCTTACTTAACATTGTATTACGATCACAACGAATATTTTTAAAAAATGAGATCAGAAAGAGTGGGTGAGTGGGAATTTTAATTATAACAAAAATTTTCCCTCCACCACTAATTCTTCTCTTCCTTTGGAAATTTTTTTGTGAAAAATTAATGTTGAGAGTTTCCTATTTATAGAAAAATTTTGAAAAAGAAAATTGAATTTGTAAAAGTGTGAGGAGAGGGGTGAAATTATAATTTTTTAAAATTAAGGAATGTGCATGGATAAATTAGGTATGGACTAGGTATGGGATGGAGGTGAGGATCATGTGGGAGTTTACTTAATTATTTAATTAATTAGTTATTTTTTTTTAAAATCATTTTCATTATCATTGTTATTATTTTTAACTTATGTTTTACTATTTTTTTTATGAAAAAGAATTAAGTTAGAATTTTGAAAACTCATGTAGACCTTCTGTATTGATATTAACTTAATGATTATTATTATTATTATTATACTTTAATCGTATATATATTTTTGGGGTTGTATATTAATTTGCATATGTCAAATATATAATATTGATTAATGCTATTAGTAATTCCTATAAATTGTATAGATCTTTATAATATGCAGTGACATATAGTTGACAATGAGACTAACAGGTGTGTGCATCATACACTGACATATTATGTATTTCTCACATATTTACTTAATTACCTAAAAATATATATTTGAATAATTAATATTTTAAATTAAATAAGTGACTCGTCAATTGATTTGTCCACTTGCAACGCATGTGTGCACTAATTATTAGTATTAATGAAAGGAAAGGAAATTAAGAGAAATTAGCAAGGATTTAAAATCCAAAACTGAGAAAATTTTTTATTTCATTTCAATTTGACATGTTAAAATGGCTTAAGAAAATAACTTCAAAATAACCCCATCTAAGCCTTTCTAGTAATGATGTCAACAAATTCAATGATGACACAGTGACAAATTAGCTTAAGATTGAAATATAAAAGTGTTTGCTTTTTAAATATTAAAATTTATAAGTAAATATAGACCTAAGGAACATATGACTCATTTTCTTTGTATCTAACTATATTGAAATCCTCTTAAAGAGATATATATTTCTTATAATAAGAAGTAAATTCTAATTTCAAAAAAACATATTATATTGTTTGGGCATATTAAACAAAAAAAATTAAAATGAATAATGTTTTACGAGCTTATAGAGGACGATGTCACAACTATTTTGAATATTTTAAATAAAATAACTATTTGGAGGCACATTAGTCAATCTCTATCATCCGTATCTTTTTTTCTCCCAAATATCAACATTAATATTTTTCTCTAGTTAATTAATTCTCAACTAACCAAATCAAATATTAATCCTTGATTAGATTTAATTAATTTTCAGGGAATGCTTTTGGGGAAATATAATAGCCAATGATCCGTACTATTAAAGTGTAGATTTTGATTGACCAAAAATTAGTTGTTGGTCTTTGGACAATTTTTGCTTGCTCCTTTCCCCTGGTAAGGGTACAATAAGACACAAAATAGGAGAATTTTATCATAGTCCATCTCTCACATTGGTCGTGTAATGTGAATATCTCAAGTGCACAAGTAAGATTTAAAAAAATTAAAATTAACTTCACTTAATACTTCTGGACAATCTTCCGTATTCATTTCCAGTGTTCATGTTACTTATATTGACTTTATCAATTTTAAGTTCGTGCTTATATATATATATGTATTTGTATAAAGCGAATTGAAATTCAAATTATATAATTTTATTTGCTAAAATGATTTCACATGTTAATATAACTTTCAAGAGAATAATATAAAAGTAATCTCATTGAACTATTTTTATCAAGGATGTTAGCAGATCAATGAATGATTCACGATCAAATTAAGTTAGCACATGAAATATTAAAATTCAAAAGTAGAAGTAGACCCAAGGTATGGGTCATTTCTTTGCACGCAATAATATTTAAATGCTCTCAAGGGAGATGTTTCTCATAGGAGGAAGCAAATTTCAATTTTCTAGTACTTAAAAAATTATATAATACCATTTAAACATTTTAAGCACAAATATTGAAAATAAACAACATTTTACGAGCATGTAGAGGAGAATGTCAGAATCGTTTTGAATATTTTAAAGAAAAATAACCATTAATTTTTGAGAAATAATTAGTAAATCCCGGCCCTATGATTCATATAATTTTTCTTCTAAATGCTAACTAAACTCAAAAATTGTCAAATCTCAACACTAATCTCTTGTTTCTAATTAACGAGCACCAAACTAAATATTAATCCTTGATTAGCTTTAAGTAATTCTTAGATGAAGCTTAAGCGCAAATCTAATGGCGGATGATTCACTCCACTTGCATTCTCAATAGTGTGAAAGAATGGAACTGTAGTCGCCTCCTTGCATTCGCTCTCAAACAACCTTACCTTTTGTACTTCCGAATCATTTAATGAGTTCAATGGAAAGAGTTGTAGTGTCTTTATATTCGCTTTCTTGCGCTCTGAAATCTGATTAGTGATGTCTGCATAATTTTACAAAAGAAACAATAAATTAGATTATTAATGTAAATCATATTTTACAATGCAATATTTGATTTGTGTTATTTTTGTTGTTGACAATATTGAAGAGGTAGTCAAAGCTAGTAACTTAAAAAGTTAATGTGTTTAGTGGAACTACTTCGGATTCTTCGTCATAAAATATAATGTTGTAGTTGGAATATGCTTGAAAAATTTGAGTGTAGATTTTAAAATATGCAAATTAAGCACAAAAAGCAATGCAAAATTATATTAGTGTCCTTTAAAAAAAAACATAATAAATCTCAAATGTTTAGCAGCATACCCACAAAATTAACACAATATATATATATATATATATATAAAATTTAAAGAATGAAACATGAATTAATGGACTTGTCTAACTACAGTTTTAATTTGCATGTTCGATTATCAGGATTAAATTTAATTTTCCAATCGGTCCATTTTAATAATGATTGAAAATAAAGTAAAAAGAAATTTTTTTAAAAGAAAAGAAAAGGAGATGGCTTTCTGAATTTTATCAACAGCCAAAAAGAACTGAATCTAGCTAGCTTTTGGGTTCTTAAATAATAATTAAATGTTATAATCGACGTACGTACATTGCAGATTCGCAGAGGGGGAGATGTTCTGATCATCTTCAGGTTGGCAGTGAGGATGGATATGGTGTTTTGGATCGTCGAGTAAAGAAGAAGAGACTTTTTGACGCTTGTGACGTTCTCTGGCTTTATGGTTCTGAAACCAGTAGAACACGTTCTTGCTCTCGATCTTCCCGTAAAAGCTCAGCTGCGTTGATATCTTTTGGATCTGGTCGGTGCTGGGTGTCCGGAGCCCCGACCGGAACAGATCCGTCAGAACTTTAACCTGTTCGCTTGTTGGGTTCCACCGCCCGCACTTCGTTCCTCCTCCGCCACCACCACCTCCGCCGCCGGCGCTAATACAATTAAAACCAGAAGACACTCCCTGCTCCTGCTCCTGCTCCTCCATGTCTGAGCTCGTTGATCGATTCTACAAAATGCTAGCTTTTGATAAACGGGCTCGATCTGCTCTGAACTCGATCAAGAAATTTCAGTATTCCGCGTGCATATATAGCAATAACAGGGCATGCAAGGCTGTGTCTGAAAAATTAATTTCATATTTAGTTTATGAAAACTTTATTGGATTATTCAAATTGGGGACAGCAGAATCCGGGTTTCGTTATATACTAATATGGATATGGGGGGCTCTGCTTTGATTTTAGGGAATGTTTGTTTGTGTGATCGGTGGGGGATTTGATCCTATTGTTTTTTGCCTGGTTTTTTGTGCGCACACATACAGCCAGATCGAGAAATTAATTAAGAGAGAGAGAGAGAGAGAGGGACATGCACAAATCCTGCCACTATTCAAAAGTTTTGGTCGGCGAGCAGACAACGAGGGGACGGAGTTGAGTTTTTTCCCCGATTATCTTTTTTTTTTTTTTTTAAATATATTACATTATACCTCTTTCAGGGAAATATTTCCCAGAATGACTCTGACATGATCTCGCTACTTCAAGTAACGAGATTTTACCACGTGTATTAAGGCTGAGAATCATAAATTACAAATTATAAATTAAGCAAATCTTGCTACTTGGAGTAGCAAGATTTCGCTGCCACGCGTCTCCACAAGAGTAGGGCCTCGCTTTTAAATATCGCTACTTAGAGTAGCGATATTTGCTTAATTTACAATTTTGTGATTTAGTTAAAATGTAATATATAACAATCATATACTATAAATATACATTAACTATATTTAATTAAATAGAAAAATCTTTATATATTTCATTATTGAGTAGGAAATATTTAAATGTTATGTTCCATTTATTACCGCTCTCTATAGCACAAAAAAAGTCGATGATCCATCAATTTATCATACTATTTTTTTTGGATGAAAAGTAAATATATTGATCAAAATGAGTATTTACATGAAACACTGGACAGATATAGGGGGGGAAATGAGCCCTATCAAAATTATAAGTAATAAAATTAACACTCAGGATCTTAAGAGAGCCTGAGCAAATCTAGGGATCTTTTGGCCTAGTACTGTGTATATATGTTTCTGAATGGTCACAATCAACTTCATTGGGGATATGAATTTTCCTTCAAACCTTTTCCTATTTATGACATTCCATATGAGATAAATAGTAGAGGCCAGACCAACTCTTTTACCAACCAAAAGGAACAATACATGTTTCCTTCAAACCCAATAAGCCTATCACAAGTAGGTAGTTTCCTTATAATTCCCAACGAAAGGATGAAAGCATGTATAGGGGTACTTCCACTCTTCCAAACCACCATGGACCAAGGAACCGTAGTTCCTTTAGTTATCCAGAAGTTACAGCAAATGCAAAAGCTAGAATGATCGAGGTCCCATTCCTCAAAAAGCTGAAGCAATGCATCCAGGTGGTTCGCACATCTTCACATAATCTGATTCTTAATTCTAATGAGCTTTTTGTATAGTGAGAATTCATCATTTGTTATCTTGACCTCCCACAGACTTGAACCTTTCAGGTAGATTTGATTGACGCATTTGGACTAGACAAAGTCTTTTTTTAAGTGGATATTCCAGAGTGTTTTTATGAGCAAGGAAAGATTCCAGGCTTTCAGATCCAACACACCCAGACCATCTATCATTTCACATTCCCTCTCATTTCCCATCTATCATTTCACAGTCCTTCTCCTTTCATTCAGTAGTAGTTGCAGGTCACCATTTGAGGGATTGTCGTGCAGTTTTTGTTGGGAGAAATGGAATGCATTAAGAGCCTTTACAGGTTTTTTCAGGCCCTGAAGTCTCCTCACCAATTTGAATTGGTCAAAGCCCTGGACCTGTGCATCCCAACCCTGTCTGATAATGTCGAGAAAGTTATGATTTAGAGTCCACATGTTGAAAATTTTTAAAGATCGTCTTCCTAGACACCCCTCTTCAAACAGGGAAATTAGGCACAACGAGTGATTAGAGAGAATCCTAGGGAAAAGGAATTCAACCTTAGCCCTCAGATCCCCCAGAATCCATCTCTGATTAGCAATCACCCTGGCCAATTTGCTCCAAACCGTACCATTTGTCCAAGTAAGGGAACACCCTAATGATCTCAGATCAGATAGACTAGTCATTACTCCTCTAATGACTACTACAATTATATTTATTGAGTCTTCTGCTCATTTCAAAACTTATTGTTCTTGATGTTGGGAATTAACATGAAATCCCCCAAGTGCCAGCGAGGAAGAAAGTATCAAAGGCTGCAGCATAGAAAAGTCGTTAACTGTTACAGAGATATCTGAGGGGGAAGATGAAAACGATGATTTCAGGGATAAAGATTTTAAGGTGGATGTGGTAGCTGCTGGCCCAGAATTTGGAAAGAATGGGGGTAGAAGAAAACAAGCAGCAACAAATGCCAAATCGGCAGCAACAGCTGCATGAAAGAAAAGAGGACAAGATAATAAGCAGCATCCTTAGCTAGTAGGCCAGAAGCTGCTGACGGACATTTTGAAGCTTGTAGAGAATCCATGGGTTTCACCAGAGAAGAAGAGTAGTTCAGTGTTCGGCAGGGTAGGTGGTAATGAAGAGAAGGCAGCGAGTAGCTGAGAGAAGCTGAATTCTGATTCTGCTTCTCCTTCAGACGACAATCCCCCTTTGGATTGTCTTTACATTTCCGAATGTTAAAACGGTTTCACCCTTCATGAATCGTACAAAATTTAGAGATTTGTAAATTATTTCCTTCTTCTATGTTATTAACATGTTCTAGCATATAGAGTTGGGACAACACTGTCCTGCATTTAATGTTTTTTAACTTTGACTTCTTCATCATATATGTGTCCATTATCGATAGGAGTTAATAGAACTTCCTCCTTTACAGATCATAGGTTATTATTTCCGTCTGACTCATGTTTAACTTTCTACATTTTGGATTGTCATTACATTTCTGATTTAATGATTGGTTCTATTGTGCCTTTGCTTGGCATTTGGTTTGTGCATTCAATGATTCCAAAGTATTCCAATATTTTCCCTCGTTTAGTTCGAATTCCATTATCGAGAATAAAGATTTTTCATTGAAGTTGTTCATTCATATCTAAATTCGCTACTTGGTATTAATTAACAAAAAATCTTAATTTATATTTAAAAAAATAAGACATACCCTCCTTTCCATATCAATCTTATTATGAACAAAAGATTAATGCTCTATGCCAAATAATCTATTAGCAATATGTTACATTAAAATTCTTATGTTCATGAAAATTTTGTATCTTGAGTAACACAATTCTGAAGCATCAAAAAGTGGAAGGATACAATGATGCCACGAACCAAATGTTGTAGAAATACAAATGGCTCGGTATACACATTTTAGGATTTTATTTTTTTTGGGTATTTCTAAAGATAAATCATCATATCATACAACTCTTTTACTGAGTATACATTTCAATCCTATTCAAGTTGAATTGCACCTAATTGAATTCTTTCCTTTTTCCTCGGGGGCCTATTTGGTGTTACTTTCAATATTGTGAAAATAAAAGTAGAAATAAAACCTAAGAAGCATACATAGAGAGACTAAATTATATTTCACAACGTTACATTCACGAGATTCGTATACATTCAACCTATCAAAACACTGTACTAATTTTGGCAAAGTCCTATTTAGAAATTGAGCATATCCATCCACGCACTTGTGCAAAGAAAACATTATTCAAATATAATTGATACCAGTACATTCACAACGTTACACGAGATTTGTATACATTGAACCTATCAAAATACTATACTAATTTCGATTGAGTCCTGCTTACAAATTGACCATATCCATCCACGCACCTGTGCAAAGAATACATTATTCAAATACAATTGATACCAGTATGTTCACAACGTTACATTCATGAGATTCGTATATATTCAACCTATCAAATTACTATACTAATTTCGGCAGAGTCCTATTTACAAATTGAGCATATCCATCGACGCACCTGTGCAAAGAAAACATTATTCAAATACAATTGATACCAGTACGTTCACAACGTTACATTCATGAGATTCGTATACATTGAACCTATCAAAATACTATACTAATTTCGACAGAGTCCTATTTACAAATTGACCATATCCATCCACGCACCTGTGCAAAGAAAACATTCTTCAAATACAATTGATACCAGTATGTTCACAACGTTACATTCATAAGATTCATATACATTCAACATATCAAATTGCTACACTAAATGATACCTGCTTGGCACTTTACCTAGTGCTGCTCTATAGATTCAGAATTAAGAAAATTACATTATGTACAAATGATACTCCAAACAATTACATTATGTACAAATGATACTCCAAACAAATACATTATGTACAAATGATATATTCTATACAAATAGATGTTGTACAAATGAAGTCATGAATAAATACATTATGCCCAAATGAATAATGAATAAATACATTATGTACAAATGAAATTGTAAACATAGATCTGATGTACAAATGAAAGTATGAACTAATTAGCAAATACATATATCGCCTACTCGGTACCGCATGGAGGTCGTTTCCGGTGTCAGGGTAGCTGTCGTCTGCGTCTGCCCTCACCTGGCTGCTTGTCCGTGTCTGGCGTTCGGTCACGTTGAGGGGCTACATGTCTGTCGTCTCTGCCCATACGTACTGGATAATCCATCTCTAGGTGAAGCGGACGGGGAGCTATGTCGTATGTAGTCTCTGGACGAGTCCGAGCTGGCAACCCGGGTGCGTCCACCTCCTCCGCATCGAGAGGGTAGTCTAGTAAGTATGATATCGACAGCGTCACGGTAGAGTCAGATCGATAATTCGCCGATCTACTGGCGGGTCCTGCAAAATCAGCAGCTGTCGATGGGGCATACGGTGCGGACGGCCCAAACACATACTCCTCATGTACAATGGGGGGTGAGAAGGCCGGACTCGATGGATGGATGGAGGTAGCTGCTCGACTGCCTCGTACCGGAGCTGTTCGACCACCTCATGGGGCGGGGGGGCGGCGTGGGGTAGCGATCCGTCGCCCGTCCTCGTAGAAAATGTCCAAACCAGCTCTCGCTAAATTGCTCACAGCGGGGTCTGATGATAGCGAGTCAACCTGGTGTAATACGTCAGCCTGCAACATACGAAAATAGTGCTTACAACATTGAACTGCTAATGTAAACGGTAAAAAATTAGGTATACGTTTGAGTAAGCGTATAAGGCTCATGTAGACCGCTGCAGTCCTATCTACGAAGCGACGTGTGATCGACCTGTACCATGTGTAATACGGATCCTTCAGACGCATCGGGCCGTCTGCCCGCACTCCCTCCACGATGTACTCCCGCCTATGTCCCCACATACTCATGTACATTGCGTGCTCCGCAGCCCAATTTGTGTTCCCCCGACCGCGACCATCAATCTCGTGCGAGTCCTCCCCGCGTACATCGACCTCTGAAGTATAGAAGCGACTAGGGATGCCCTATCGAAAGCCAAACTGGTGCATCACTCGGCCTGGGAGATGCCACTCGACAATATGAAAACATATGAGTGGCACTCGAGCAACCCAGAGGTCCGACCCAACTGCAAAGCCAGTCAATAGGTCGACAACAATGTCATCAGTGTAGGGCGCCCATACGAACTGCGCGTATACATATAGTAAATGTAAGAGGTGGGACGGGAATATATGCAAATATTGAAAAATACTATCAATACACATAATCGAGACTACCTCGTGCTCCCGTTGCATGTCCAGCTCGAATCTGTACCATGGCAGCGTGTGTTGCTCAACATTAGGCGCCAACAACTGATCCCTCCACCTGTACACAATGAAACGTAAGTTAACAAGGTGTAACCACTAGTATGTAGTACAACTGAAGGAAATGATTGTAAGTAGAGTTACTAACCTCCACGCAAGTGGAGCTAGGTCAATCGGCCGTCCGTCCTCGTCCCTCTGAATAAGACGCCGGAGACCACGGCGCGTAGGAGCTAACGATGTGAATCTCTCCCATGCCTAAACCTGCACTAAGCGAAGTGCTCCTCTGATCTATGAGTGCGAAACGTCAGCGGCGCAACACATCTCCTAGTACAACCAGGCTAATGTCGCAGAGCCCCAACTATAATGGCGTATCTCTGCTCGCTCTGCGAGCAGTGGAAGGAACATCAAGTGTGCGTAACTCCCCGATAGGTCGCAGAGCAGCGTCCCACATATCAATCGCAACATGTGGGCACGTGCGTGACACGCTATAGTGTGATCATCAGCATCAGCCAGAAGCTGGCGAAACATCTCCCCCTCTAGAAACCGCATGTGAATGTGGGCACCAACAAGCTCACCATCTAGAGGCACCACTCCTAACAATCTCTCGCACATGCAGCAAAGTTCTCCCCCCTGACTGGCGCCTCCATCCTGTACTGGTCCAGCTGTACGACCAGTGACGGGCAACCCATCAATCAGTAGCCCGAACAACACCGTGACATCCTATAATGTGATAGTCGCCTCCCCGTGCGGCAAATGGAAATTGTGTGTCTCTGGCCTCCATCGCTCCACCAACGCGGTCACAAAATGCCAATCCAACTAGATATGGCCAATCTGATATATCCCATAAAAACCTGCGTCATGTATCCAATCAATAATGTGAGGGTCTGCGCCTATCCTATCCTGTACGCTCTGACTTCCCCCTCGGCAATATAACACGTCAGCATGCGAATCGGTCCACACCCGACTGGACCGGTGCTGATCACCCATACTCAGTACACTACTATCGGACGGCCCTGGATCGATCCTGCAAACAAGCCAGAATATTAAAAGCATTAACATAGAAATCATCAGAATTGAGTATCTGTCACGGGTGCTTTGTATGGTGGAACCGAACAAAAATCTCAGGGTTTATCTTACATGTGTACAAATGAAAATATCTCACCAAGTTTTCATCTGAAGATGCACTATTCTCGATTGATTAACACAGTGACTCAATTGCTTAGAGCCAAATTTGTAAAAACCTCAAAAACAGAGATATAAAAAAATTAGTGGATTGATTTCCAAAAACAAAAAAAATAAATAAATAAAGAAATAAATAAATAATTAATTAATTAAATTTTTAATTAATTAACTAGTTAATTAATCGGATTTAAAAGAAAAAGAAAAAAAATTAATTAAACTTTATTTTTATTTTTATTAGTAAAATACATTATTATTATATTAATTAAATATATTATTATTATTATTATTATTTCTGAAACTAGAAGCTTTAGGAATGCATTTGGCAGGTAGGCCGCCCCCCCCCCTTTCTTCCTATCTTCTTCTTCTTCTTTCTTTATTTTATTTTCTTTTCTTTTCTTTTAACTTGCAGCTCTACAAGTTTTCTCTCTCTCCTCACGTTCTCTCTCCCTCTCTCATCGATTTCGTGACGGATTTTCGCTGGATCGAAAATCCGAAGATACCACTGGACTCCATTCGCCACTGCCGTCATTTTTACCGGAGCGGATTGGTGGTAGGAGCGGCGTAGGCGTATTCCCTGGGGTAAGCCATTTTCCTCTTTTTCTTTAATTTCTTACAAAAATATAAGTCCAATTGACAAATAGACACCACCACGAGAATCTAGGGATGATTCTCTACAAATCTAGTGGGACGAAATTCTCGTGGGGGTGTCAGACCAAAACCCCAAATTTGGGATACGGGGGTTATTAAGGGGCTGATTTTTAATTAATTAACATTAATTTAGAAATGCTAAAATATTGAACATTTTGGGTTGAAGTAGGATTTCTAGAATTTAAGGTCCCGGTGAGCACCGCAAGTGTAATTTTGGGACCCGTAGGAAAATTTTAGAAAATTAAGTGGGTGTTTTAAATAATAGTTTAAATATTAATTTGAGGTATATGGGGCCTAAGGAAGGCTAGATGGGTATTATTTTGGAGAAATAGATTAATTAATTTGGAAAAAATATAAATTGCAGGAGTTAAATTTTGGGCGCCAAGGGCGTGAAATTTTGGATTCTAGCGAGACTCTCAGTAAGTTAGGTAAGGGGAATAAATTATAGTAGTGTTTTTAGAATTATTATTTGAATTAATATATGAAAATGAGCATATGATATTTTGTCTGAAAATTATTATGATATAAATATCAGATAAATTGTGTGGCATTTGAGTAATTGTAAATTGTGATATTTTGGAGTGTAAAATATAATAATGTGTAATTTCTGAGAAAATATTGAAATGAGAATTACTGATCTGATTAGTGAAAAATAATGTAATATGGTATTATTATATGAGTAGAATGTTTTGCCTGGAAAATGAGATTTTGTAAAATACTGATATTGGAAAATAATGAAAAGTGGTATTTATTTGTGAGTGGAAATTATTTACATGAGAAATGAGTTTATACAAATTGTTGATATGAGTATTTTGGGAAAATGTGAAAATACATGAAATATGATATATGATATTACGAGATGATGAAATGTGCACAGAAAATGATGAGAATATTTAATTGAACTGAATTATGATATATTGGAATATAATTGATGAAATGCCAATACCGTATAATGATTGTGGGTATGTGGTGGTAAACCCTGTTGGATGGTTATGATATTCAACACAGTACCGTTGCGAGTGGTGTTAATGCAACCACACGGACTCTTGGCGTGTGTGGCGTGACAGTCGACTGTGCCATTGTGTAGGGTTGTTGGGCCCCCTAAGTCCTGATCAGGGTATTAGGCCGGCCAGTCGTACTACAGACGCGATATGTGATATGATATTTGATCTAACCGGGTCGGCCAACCGCGGTTAGATCCAGCCTTCAGGCCGCACAACTTTGACCATGGGGGGAAACATGGCGTGTATAGAAAGATCCTCAGGGTGGCCATGAGTTACAGACGCGATGTTGGTATTTGATACCGAGGATACTCATGAGCCGGAAAGTAAAGTGGAAATGAAAAGTGAAAGAATGATTAAATTGGCTAAAATGAGAAATGAAAGAAAGAATGGAAATTGAGAAATAAAGAATGATAAAATTAAGAAATTGAACAATGTGAGTTAATAATATAAATAATTAAAGCGAAGTGAAACTCTCCGCCTGAGGGCTTACTGAGTAAGGTGAGTGCCCTGATGGGTATCAGATGTGGCCATACCCGGCTGCATAACGTGTTAGGGCAGAGGGAAGCTACCTGTATGGGCAATCTTCCCTATTCTCAAGAACTTTACGGGTAAATATGTGTTGGAAATCATTGAATTTGATAAATGATTTTAAAGCTTATAAAAGCTTGTGGTATATGTATATGATTATGTGTATGTGAATATCAGTGTATTTTCTTAGATGAAATGGTGATTTGAAAAATAAAGTATATTATAATTGAACTCATTTGGCCACACACTGTAAATAATCTATTCCTTCTTACTGAGATGTGTCTCACTCAATTTATCTAAATATTTTAGGGAACAGAGACCGACCGGGTGATAAAGCTCCATGATAGTAGGGAGCTGAGACCCTGATACACAAGGTAAGTTTTTGGATTAGGGGAGATGTAATTCCCCTAGAGTTGAATAGTTATTTTTAGTATGGGAAGGTAGTGTGAATATTTGTATGTATATTGATACTCTGGGTATTGTATTCTGACTAATATGTGTATATTGTCTTCTGCTATTAGGTTGAATATAATAAAATATTTTTTACTCAGTACCCAATGCGGGTCGAGTTGTAAGAATGGTAGTAGGATTGTTAACGTGGCCGATTTGTGGATGTTGTGGATTTATGACGTGATTATTTATTTATTATTTAAAAAAATTATACGAAAACCGGGGCATCACAAAATTGAGCATGGAGCATTCGCGTGTTCACCGAAAAATGAAAGCGGCCTGAGGATCTTACATTTGGAATATAGGAAAAAGGCTCTCCTGACCTATGCCCAAGTTCATGAAGGAAGGAGTAGAATGGCAGCTGAAAACTTGTCGTGATGCGAAGAGTACAAGTACGCAAATCGCCTTAACCTATAAGTTATAGGTCAGTGCGAAGGTCCAACTGCATCCCCAGGTTGTGTCCTTCTCAGACATCTTGTGCGGTTGTGTCCCTCTTGACAGCATATGCTACACGTGATATGTTTCCGACCTTCCCAAGCATCCATCTCGTTCTGTATACGTGAACTCCTAGGCTGACCTTTATGTCAAGCGCGTGCAGGATTTGCCTGCAATTTGGGCAACGAGCAAGTTGGCCAATATACCTCATGCATGATTGGATAAAATTCGGCAACATATGTTGCATAGTGCTCGACAGTGCTCCAATATGGCTCAACATACTGGCTCGCATTTAGCCATGTCTCGACACAGGCTGCAAGAAGGTGAGAGTAGGGATAGTGTAAAGATTGCCACTTCCCGCAGGAGCATTCGCGCCTCTAGATGCTCAAAGTTTGGACATTGTTTCCTTTATGGGATCCCCACTGCGAGGTCGTGATGCTAAAAGTACCCCTGACCGGTTGAACGTCGTGACTTGTTGTCCGATCGCCTTCATCTTCCTTCTTTCCATCGCTAGCAATATATGCGGAGTGAACGTATTTCCTCCAGATATTGCGTTACGAGTAGCCTCCCATCGGCTATTAAAGTAATGTGCAACGCGATAAAATGTCAATTGCACGAGAGCCATTATGGGAAGGCTACGTGCGCATTTTAAGACGGCGTTGAAACATTCAATCAGGTTGGTGGTCATGTTTCCATACCTCTTTCTACCGTCGTGGCACTGAGTCTACATATGAGGAGGGATCCGATCGAAGAACGACTTGGCTAGCTCTCCACCCTCATTGAATATCCTCTTCATCCACGTGTCAAATTTTCTCACCTGAGGCTCCCTTCCCACTTGCTCAACCATTCGCTTCATATTGACACTCCACACTTTCGTATTAAAGTTGCTCACGACATGTTGAAGGCAGAATCAGTGGTGCGCACGTGGTGGTTGCCAATCAGGATTGTGCTACACCGTAGCGATAATCCTTGGATGCTGATATGATATGAGGCAAATGTCGTCCCTGTCGGTAATCAAACGCAGAGAACACAGAAACCAATTCTATGTGTCGAGGCTTTCCTCTTACACAATAGCGAATGCAAGGGGAAATATTTGCCTATTTGCATCGGGGCACATCGCAATAAGGAGTTTGACCTTGTACTTATTGTACAAGTGTGTCCCGTCCACATATATAACAGGAGGGCAGTGACGAAAACCCTGAATAGATGCTGCAAATGACCAAAATACAGATATGAAGGTTGCGCTGTTAGTGCTCCCTGGAACAGGAGTTGACCTCCACCTGACTATAGTCCCAGGATTGTACGCGTGCATTGCTTCCATCCACTTCGGTAACGTTTCATACGATTTATCCCAATCACCGAAGACTTGGGCTATTACCTTCTATTTGCCCAACCAAACCTTCTTATAAGAGATTGAATACCCGAATCGACGATCAATGAACTCCTTCAATGTAGCGATCAATGTCGACGCATCTCCCTTGATCATATTCACTATCTCCCCAGCAATGAGGGACGACGTGATTTGGTTATGGTCTTACGATATAAGTTCATTCAGACACATATGCGGACCACCATATTGGGTGATTTCGAAAAAACGGTGTATCATCCGATACGTGGCACGCAATCTCCACCCACAATCGTGGTCCTTACACCTAACAACCCACAACTCAGGAGTAGATCGCACCACGTGGAAGTCATGGTGGGTGCGAGCATGATATATTCACACTGCGGTGATCAGCTGATCCTTTGACCGCAGTTAAATTTGCAGCAGCTAGGTCAATATGACCGTATATTGGAAGCTCGCCCATGAATTGCGTGTCAAACGTTGCGTCGTCCGTGTCATGGTGAGGTAAGTTCACATCATCGGGGACATCATTTAACCCTTCACCCATTTCCTGCTCGTGCATGTGTTCGTCTTCAATATGAACATCGTTTGTAATGTTCATGCCCTCGTCGAATGCATCATTCGCAATGGCGAACAACGATGCTAGTCCCGCACTCGGGACGTCTTCGCAACCTCCCTGCGGAAACGTGTGAGGAATAGGTGCTTTGTACTCTGACGGTTGGAATGACGATCCCGGATATTCGTTAAAATCGACCATGGACATAGCACGAACCTCCCTACCAACATCGACCTGATGTGTTTGTTCGGTGTCTTCACCGACTTCATCCAATTGCTCCGCGGGCGCGTCTGGCTGCCTAACCACGATTACACCCACTTGAGGAATGGTCTCGACATATAATTGCATCGTTAAATATGTCTCACCGACACAGTGTGCGTCCAATACAATGTGCAGCCCATAATCATCTGATATGGGAATAGCCTCGTAGAAGGCTGTATTATTTAACTCTCGCGCAAGATATCTTGCGGTCACCCGCAATGCATATTGATCTGGATCAATATGCAAATATTTATATATCTTCGTATATAATTTACTTAATTTACACCTACGGCCAATTCAAATAAGTCGAATTGGCTGACTACAATACCTAACACCATCTAATGCGGTTATAATATTCCCCCCTATATATAAAAATATCGTCACCGGATCACTGGTTGAGCTTTCTGCCATTTAGATCGGCGATCGGGAATAAAAAAAACCTACGCAAGACAAAATTGTATGTATAAGTGATATGTGTAAATGAGACGAAATAACTAATAACTATAAACCAAATAGATGTATACAAATTCTAATGAATGAATGAACTTAGAGTTTGGACCTAACTTTCCCACCAAGAAAATAAATAGATGAATTCAACATCTATGAATAAACAAACTCTAGAGTTTGGAGCTAAGTTCAATTTCCACCAACAAGAAAATATATTAATTGAAAAGTGTAATGAATAAACTGTTAAAACATGAATATGTATTAATTTTCCCCATATGACATATACTTCGGATTTTCCCAAAATGGTAATTCAACTTAGAATCCAAAGAACTATGAAATGGTGCTCTTAAGAGTAATTTTTCCAAAATGGTACTTTGTACTCTGCCTCATTATGGGTTGGGTTGCCACTTAATTTGAAGTTCAATTTTGTTCAGTAGCCTTTTGAGGATTCATTGCTGATCCGAACAGCCATACTCAAAGGAGTTGAAGGGATCTTTTGGAAAAATGTTACTTAGGACGCATAACATCTCGATTCATGAAATAGGAATGGGATCGTCTTATGGCAAGTGCTTTAATGTGAACACTACATTTATATCGATATATTGGTGAAAAATACATAAATTTGGGGAGGAAAAAACTCATTACTACTCTCCTCTAATAATGTGACCTTTTAGATATCATCTCTACGGTGTTCCCAGTCAGCGTCATCGACCATGACTAGTCGAGGCCGACTTTGCCCTCGTACCATTGGATCTTTAATGGTGCTCTGTGGACTGTGGCCTCCTCAGGCACCCCCACCCTAGGATCTTATACATATGGGGCTTGTCTCATGATGAATTCCCCACCTTATCTGCTCTTACTTCCTTTGGATATTTTTATTTATTTTAAATATAATTTTTGCAAGTTTAAGTTTTTTAGTGTGATTGGTGAACTAAATTATTAGGTAATTTTAATAAAGTATATTGATTTAGGCAAAGACACTAATCTTCCCAAAAATTTGATAAAAAGACAATCACATTTCCTAAGATTTCAAGAATTTTAAATATCTCCCTAGGGGTTTTAAGAATTTGTAGGATGTTTGCTGACATTTCGAGAATTTCAAGGATCTCTCTTGAGATTTGTTAAAAATACACAAATCTCACTTTAAATTTTGCAAAAAGACAAGTTTTTTTTTTAAAGAGAAAGTACATTTTCTTTTGACAAACATCAAATGAGGTTTTTAACATTTTTTATACTTTAGGAGACGTCTGTGACATTTTTTAAATTTCAGGAAAGATATTTGTCTTTTAAGCAAACTTAAAAAAAGATGAATATCTTTTATCCTATTAATTATTGTATTCTAGTAATCATAAGAGAGGGAGAGGGTACTTAATCCCGTCACTAGGACCTTTTATTTGAGAATAAAAATTTCACAAATGATACTCCTTATATTATAATTATAAAGTTCTATTCTAATCTATTCCAAATGTTTCAAACATTCAGCTCAACTTGAACTTTATTACATGGTTGGTTCAAGGTATGAGCTTGAATCATTAGGAATTGAAACTAAAATTTAACGAAAACTAAAGTTTGAAATTAAATATAAGAAACATCAAAGGCACGTATATATATATACTCTATGCGTTATCTATGAAATCTATCATACGCATTACATTCTTAAATGAGCTAAAATTATTAAAGTTTGTGTAGGAAATGAAATAAGTGAATATTAAAATTCTAAAATTCATTAACTCATAGAAAATTATATGCACGTAATACGATAAATGACAATACAATTTATAATTACAATGTGCACTCACATTAACTCAAAGCATCAATTAAAACCATACAATTTACATGTTCTTGAAACAGCAAAAGTGGATGTGCCCACTTACATTAAAAACAGCAGAAGGAAATTCAAGGATTGAATAACAAAATTTTCCATCGATCTTTTGAAGGTAAACCATATGATCTAATTATAATTGCACAATTATATTAAAAAGAGCAAAAGGAAATTCAACAAATTTAGTGAGTGGAGGAAACTTCAACAAATTCTAGGGCAAGAAAGATAATGCATTTTACAATGAAACAACAATTCAAAAAAAAAATTAAATATTGAACAACAGTTTGAATGGAAAAAATTAAATATTCTCGGCAAAAAATCAAATTCAAATATCAAAAAAATGAAATACAAACCTTAAGAAAAGTGTTTATCCATGAATCTTTTAACACAAATCACAAACTCTGTCTCTCCGCTTATTAAAACTTTGGATGAAATAAAAATAATTTAAAATTCTATGCACTGAACATGGAAAACATAACTTACCCCATCTCGTTCTTATATAACTCTCGATTTGATGAACCGCAACGGTCACCTGCTCCGGAGTCTCCTCTCCTTCAACGGTAACCTGCGCTCGACTCTGCAGCAAAGGTACTGTCTGTTCGTGCAAGAAAGGAGGAAGAACGGGCGAGGTTATTCTGAAGCAAATCTCGCTACTCCAAGTAGCGAGATTTGCCACGCGTCGAAAGCCAGGTAGATGGTCATTTAAATCTCGCTACTCGATTTACCACGCGTCAAAAGGTGGTTAGCAGAGCATTAATTATCCGAAGAAAATCTCGCTACTTGGAGCAGCGAGATTTACCACGCGTCAAAAGGCGGTTGGTAGAGCAATAAGTATCCCAAGAAAATCTCGCTACTCCAAGTAGCAAGATTTGTCACGCGTCAGTACGAGCCCTTCAGTCAAAAGTAAATCTCACTACTTGGAGTAGCGAGATTTGTTTAAATCTCGCTACTTTGAGTAGTGAGATTACGTCAGAGTCATTCTGCAAATACCGGAAAAAACTCTGACTAAGTCTCCCAAATTCTTAATATATAATATTTTATATTGTATACTCTTAACTTTAATTTATAGTATTATAGTTTAATATTTTACTTATATTCTATGTTAAAATTGAATTAATTTGATGCAGGGCAGTGCATAGTTTTCTAGTGTTCTTTACCATGTATAGTGGTGGTTCCGACTGTTAATTTTTAAGTATGGTATCGGTGGGAAATGCTTAATTTCCAAATTTATGCTATACGACCCTCCTTTCGTCACCCCTCTACTTACCCTTTTCTAATTTGGGGTATGAGAGAAGGGCAAAGACTTCCTCTTCTAGCATGTGAGATAAAATGGTTGTTGCTATCTGCTCCAAGAACGAATTATTGGTTTAACTGAATCACTAAATAAAATAGATAGAACTTTTTTTTCATCTTAGGTCGATAGGTCTTCTCAATTGGAGGATCCTCCTCTATATGGATAATACATATTCCAGTTGGCTGAGCATAATTCTAATTATTTTGTTCTGAAGCAAAGATATTCACGAGGGTGTAATGGATTCCCTTTCGGGAAGGCCCTGAAAGGAGAAGGAAGGTTGGAATGCCAACATGTGTCTATTATTGAATTCACCCAACTCGATAGTACCCATTTTGGGTGTATACACTCTATTTTGTTTGGGATTTATATAACACAAACTGGGCAAAATTCATTAATTCAAAAAAGAGAAAATATAGAAAAAATTTTGAATACAGAGAAAATGAATTTTTACAATTTTTTTAAAACAGAAAATTAAAAAAATAAATAAAAAGTGGGTCAACATCTTCAGTTTCAAACCTACAAGCACAAAAGGAAATCCTGCAATTAGATATGTGGGATTGCACAATTAGACATGTGGGATTGCACAATTAACATGTGGATAAAATGTGAGTTTAATGCAAGCATAATTAAACTATCAATTTAAATAAGATTGATCAGTTAAGTGCAATGAGAATTGATTGAATTGAATTCCTCAAGCCTATAAGTAGTTGGCTTCTAAGGGAAGAAAGGATAGAAACTAAGTCACACATAGTCATTGGGATCCAGAGAGTAAGGAAAGGGAATTGTTCATTGAAAATTTTAAAAAGGAATTGTGAGGATTATGAAGTGAGGTATGAAAAGATTTGAAATAGAAGATGACAGAAGATTCAAAGGTTTAAATTGCAAAAGGGGAAGGAGCAGCAACAAAGAATTCAAGAAGACTCGGATGATACGAAGAATTGTAGAGTGAAGAACTCAAAATAGGTTAGTAGTTAATTTTGCGGCATTTTTGTTTAAAATTATTAGTATATTTTGAGTTTTAAATTTTGTAGTTTGTATTTTAATAATATATAAATTTCTTTTCTCAAAATATATCAAATAAAATTCGAGAATTTGATCCAAATTTAGAATACTCAAACCCGAATGTTGACCCAGATCCAAATACCCATATCTGGAACTAGGATTTGAATGCCCCAAATCCGACTCGAATCCAAGTCAACTTAACCCGGATCCTATTCTGCTAACCCAAAGACTTGAAACCCAAGTCCAATTTTGACCTGGGTCCATTAACCTTTGTCCTTGGCCTAATTAGTTAAGTCCTTCAACCACATTCCAACAAGCCCAAAATCCCTCTAGCTAAATGGGTTGGCTCAAATCCCAAACTCCATATGCTCATGGCCCAATTGGGCTAACATAGCCCAAGACCCCGCGACTCCAACCTAACCAGATCCTAAACCCAACCAAACCCTAATATAACATGGGTCAATGCTTAGGTCAACTAACCCATTCCACCCTGTTTGGACTCTAGGAAAATCCACAATAGCAAGCTAATTCTCAAAACAAGTCTCAGGAGGAATGCACAAAAATGAAAAGAAACAGAAAACAAAAGAAACTTATAAGGAGTTTGTAGAAACCCGAATCCGGAAAATAAAGGAAATAAATATAGAAAAGGAAAAAGGGGAAAATATTCAAAGGCAAGTAGTAGTTCGTTGACAAATTCCTTGATTTCATCGACAAATACCTTTCTGTGGTTCGTCGACAAAGTTCAGGTGTCATTGACAAAGAAATATTGAGAGAAATTTCAAGCATAAGTTTCGTCGACGAGCCCCTTCTTTCATCGACGAACTCTACAATTTGTCGACGAAGGCTCCATTTCGTCAACGAAGACGATTGAGTCAACGGTCTATAAATAGGTTTTAACTTTACTTATTCATTAAGAAACTAAAATTTCTCTCTCTCTCTAAAAACCACGCCCTTTGCTCTCTCTCTCTCTACGGTATCTCGCCGTTCGTTGCCTGAATCGATGATCGGAAGTTACTACGAGGATCTGAGGGAAATTCTCTATAAGTCTAGCAGAGTGGATTTTTGAACTGAGTCTTTCTAGATATCACTCCAAAGTTGAGGTAAGTGTAGAAATGGGCATTTTGTCTAGCATTTAACTAGTTACATGGGGTGTATGGGCCTGAGGATGTTTAATGGTTGCTAATCTGGGATTTGAGTTGATTGAACTGAGGAAATGTGTTTTCAGGGTTTTGGGCTCCGTATTGCCGTAGGGTGGACTTTAGGAGTGTTGTAGGAACTCTCTCAGCAAACAAGTAAAGGGATTAAGTTAAGATAGGATTTTACTAAAATTGAATCGATTGAAATGCTATATATGTATATTTATGTTTTCAGTTGTTATTTCGAAAACCAACTGTTCAAAATGGCGTTTCAAACCTAGGATATATGATATGGTATTTTGAGTAAAAATGCACGGTGGAAAGTTTGGTTTGACGATATAAACGGTATATACTGTATACTGAAATTGTGTGGCAGATAAATAATATTTTGAGGTTATTGTATAACCGAGTTTGTGAATGTATGTGAAATACTAGAACTGTTTGTGAAAAATACAGGGATTTGAGATAATGGCTGCGAATCGAGTTTTATATGACGGTCGGGGGTCAGGATTTGATATAGCGGTTGTGAATCGAGTTTTATATGATGGCCGAGGGTCAGGATTTGATATAATGGCTGTGAGCCGAATTTTATATGACGGTCGGAGGCTGGAATTTTGTTTAGCGGTTGTGGGCCGGGTTTTATATGAAGGCCGAGGACCAAGATTTTATAACATGACAGGTTTTATACAAAATGAGTCTGAAATACAATTTTTATTACTTGAATTGCATTGTTGTGACCCAAAAATTATAATAATAAAAGAAAATGGAAAAGAGATTTTTGGCTAAGGAAGGAGAAAATCGGTGACAATTTTCTGAAGGAGCTTGAAAATCAGCGACAGTTTGGGTTTTAACCGCAACCAGGTAAAGGTAAAACGGTAATTTTGGGGCTGGTTAATAGAAAATCGGTGATAGTTTTCTGTGACATGTAGAAAACTGTCGACAATTTTTGGATGCAATGCTGAGATTTTAAAAGAACAGAGAGCTCATTTGAAGGAAATAAATTTTTCTTCTCCTTCTTTCTCTTACAACCCATGAAACCCCTCCCCTTCTCTCTAAAAATTCCACTCTGTTAAGCCTCGTTTCAATAATCAAGAACCACCACAGGTTTCCTGGGAAGATTCTTTATAACATAGACGGAGCAGAATTTCAGTTTAAGATTTTGGGGCACCATCCCAAAACTGAGGTATGGGTGTTAATTAGGTGTTTATAATTAGCTTATTAATTTATTAAAGATATAAGTGTAGATGTGTAGTGACCCAAATAATAGCATGTTAATAATAATAAGAGGGAGAGAAAATTGAAACAGAAACAGAAGGAGGTCGTAGAAAATAGAAACAGAAACACAAACATTGCAATTTGGAGAAATATTAAATAATCATAATTTCAGAATTTTGTTAGGCTTCGTCGACGAACATAGGGTCTCGTTGACGAAGGTCTTCAAAATTTAGTCAACAAACACAGGGTTTCGTCAACGAGAAAATACCGAGAGACGGTTCGGGGTGCTTTGAATTTCATCGACTAACACAGGGTCTCGTCGACGAATTTTGTGAAGGGCTCGTCGACGAAGTGACGTGGTTCGTCGACGAATTTGACCCTATAAAAGGCGGGAAACCGAGATATTTCTCATTTTCTCTCACCGCTCTCTCTCTCCTCTCTCCCTCCTAAGACTCTCTATCCCTTCTCTCTTCATTTTCGGCTCCACCAGTCGTCGGATCGACGATTCGAAGCTACCACGACGTTCCTGGCGGAGTTCTCTATGCATCTACCGAAGCGGATCGTCGGGGAATCTGAGTTGGAAATCATCCCAAATTCAGGGTAAGACCTTTTAGTCTTCTTTTGGCCTTGTGGTAGTTATAGGAAATGATACAGGTGGAAAAATACTGATGTTTAGTTCTGGCAAATATTGGTTTCAAGATGTTTTGTAGGAGGCCCTACGGGTATCGGGCTAGAGTACAGTAAGGGCTTTTCAGAGATAAGGTAAGGGATATATGCTATGCTAGGAAATTTCTAAATAATATGCAGTGTATTTATTTACGAAAATTATGTGTTACAATATGGTGTGGCTTGAGTATATATATGTAATATGAGAGTATGTTTTATGAATTGTAGTTTCATGATTTTATGTATTTCAGTGATATGATTATGTGAATTACAGTACCATGATTTTACGGATTTTATTACCATGATTATACAAATTACGGATACAGTATTATGATTATGTAATTTCAGTACTACGATTTACAGAGTTTAAAGCATGCCATGTTTTCTATTACCATAACATACAGAGTATACAGACAGAGCATTTACAGAGTATATATATAAACAGTTATATAAAGGTAGCATCGAGATGCTACAGTTACAGTATTTATAGTATAGAAAGAAAGCGTTATGGTAATTTTGAAAACATGATGAAAACAGTGAAAGAGTATATATGAATATGTTTATAGTATCAGACCCTGTTGGACCATACAGTTTACAGAGCACGGTACCGTAGCTGCATATTGTATACAGTTTACAGAGTGCAACCTCCTATTCAGATAATAGGCTGTAGGTCGATCGTATAGTGCCCTTGACGTGGACAGGCTCCCCATCAAGTATGGGTAGAGGTGGGCAGATCGACCGAGGGAGTATAGTGATTTACCTGGTCGGCTAGCCAGTGTAGATCCCACCTACGGGCCGCACAACCCTGTCATAAGGGGTTAAATCATGACATACAGATATCCACAGGAGAAGTTTTACAGTTATTATTATGTATATTATGATTTACAGAGACAAGGAAATTACTTATGTATGTTAGAAGTATTTTGAATATTAACTTAAACACAGATGTGTTAAATGACATGAAATTGGTAATGAATATCATGATTTATACTGTATTTATAGATCCAGATGTACATGATTATATGGAAACGGATTTTTATGATATGATGACTCATTTGCCACACACTAGTAATAGCATATATAGCCTTACTGAGCGTTGGCTCACCCTAGTTGATTTAACATTTTTCAGCTGATCCAGGTAGGCAAGCAGATCAGGCTCGCAGGTAGAGGGGCGTCTGTAGTGCCCTGATAGCAAAGTGAGTACAGTGGAGGGTTTTTGTATTTGCCCTAACTAGCTAAGGGCAATTTTGGGGATTTAGTAACTCATGTACATATTCTTTTGGGTAATATGATAGCACTCTGGTATTGTACAGTATGGTATATCATTATGTATGGAAATGTTTATTTGTACTATGCTTCTCGCTACTTAGGATAATGTTATGGTATCAGAGTATGGTAATTATTACAGTGGAAAAAAAATTTATGTTAATTAAGCAGGTCGTTACAAGATGTGAATGTATTTCTGAGGTTAAACTGAGAAATTGAGATTTTGTAAAATTCAGGATTGGTGTATATACCTTAGGCAGACTAAGGAATTCAGTGGGTGTTTTCAGGAAACCAGGTAAGATGATAAATAGTTTATAAATTGAGGAAATGTGAGTATGAAAATTATTCTGAAAATTCAGTTGAATTGATAGGAAAATATGTATGTGTATGATTTCAAGATTATGGAATTATGAACGTCGTGGGTGTGAGTTAGAATTAATAGATGAGCCCGGTTTGTCAGGTAAGGGAAATATAGCTATTAGGAATTTTAGAAATTTTATCAGTAATATATATATATATATATATATATATATATATATATATATATGTTTTAGGGTAAATTCTACATAGTATAAATTATCTTTATTATCAGAAAATACATATTTCAGTATAGAGGTTTTTATTTATTTAGTTGTGTGACATGAGTTAATATCAGAACAGTTCAGAATTTATACAATTTTTTTAATATTATGATTTACGGTATATAAATATATATATGCAGATATCATATAATAGATAACAAACTGAAAGATATTTTACAGTAATTTCAGAATACCATGATATACAAATTTCAGAACCATAACATTTAGATTATTCAGATATTCAGTATTCAGATATTCAGATATTACAGATTATTCAGATTATACAACATATTCATATCAGTTATTATAATGTTATGGTTATTTCAGTAGAAATAGAATAATGGTAAAATAGTACGATATATATATATATATATATATATATAGAATATTATTATATAGTATCAGATCCCTAATGAATCAGTTCAGTTCTGATTTAGTTAGCAAAGCACGGTACTATTGCTATTTTAGATTAGAGTGCAACCACATATCTCAGATAGTGTGTGGATTTCAGTCAACTGTGCCTTGGAGGGATTGCAGGCTCTCTAGTATTTTGGGTTGAGGTGGCCGGTTTGACAATGAGGAGATCAATTATCATGCCTGGAGGGATTGCAGGCTCCCCAGTATTCTAGGTTGAGGAGGCCGATCTAATGATGATAGAGTTACAGTTTACTTATCCTTATAGGCCAACCAATGTTAAGTCCCGCCTACCAACCGCATGACCCTGTCGTGAGGGGTTAAATCATGACATACAGTTTTCTAGGGATGTTTTCACAATAATATATATGTATGCAGATTTACAGAATAACAGCAGATATATTATAATACTAGAAGTATGATTAAATAGAAAGCACAGAAATTATAGATGTATTTTAAGCCACATAAGTGTGAGTTATACTGTGTATTATTTTATAGGCTATCTCAATTTTAGTTATTTATCAGTAAATTATTTATGTAAATTCATTTGCCACATACTGGTAATGGCATATTTCTTCTTATTGAGAGTTGTCTCATCCCAATAATTTAACATTTTTCAGGTGATCCGGTTAGACGAGCAGATCAGGCTTAGAGATAGAGAGGATATTTACTATAACAACCCAAAAAATTTTAACTATTAAAATAATAAGGAAGATAATAAATGGAATAGGGAAAAAAAAAAGAAAAGGAAAAGAAAATTTAAAATTATTAAGTAGGGACTTGTCGGCGATGTTGATCTTCTCGTCGATGAGCGATCTTCTAGGTTTCATCGATGAGTATATGTGTCTCGTCGACGAGGAATTACCGAGAGTACGGAAAATTCAGGTTTTTAAATGCCTCATCGATGAACATTTTTTATCTCCGCGACGAATGTTCTTCTTGGCTTCGTCGACCAATCCACGTGTCTCATCGACGAGGGCCTAGTTATAAATAGGCCTTAGCACTTCTTTCCACGAAATTGTCTCTCTCTCTCTCTCTCATTTTTTTCTCTCTAGGTTTTGGTTTTCCTACCTACTTTCTTCGAATTTGGCCTAGATTTAGCCCGTTTCGACAATCAAAAGCTACCACGAGTGAGACGCCTCAATTTTCATACATTTTTTTCCAATAAACAATAATAAATACTTAATTTACACGTCATAAACAACATCCATAAATCGGCCATGTCAACAATTCTACTACCATTCATACGACCCGACCCGCATTGGGTACCGGGTACTTAGTCAATTTATTTATATAACCTAACAGCGGAAGATAATACATACTTAACAACCAGAGTATCAACATACACATATACACAATACTATCTCATACCCAAAACAATACGACCCTAGGGAATCACACCTCCCTAGTCCACCAAAAACTCACCTTGTGTGTGTCAGGGTCCCAGCTCCCTATGGTCACGAAACTCTATCACCCGATCTATCCCTGTTCCCTGAAAAATTTAGATAATTTGGGTGAGACACATCTCAGTAAGAAGGAATAAATTATTTACAGTGTGTGGCCACATGAGTTCAGTTATAACATGCTTTACTTTTCAAAAATAACATTTCATCTGAGAAAATACACTGACAAATATATTCTCATAGTCATATAGATATGCAACACAAGCTTTTATAAGCTTTCAAACCATTCCTCAAATTCAATTATTTCCAACAAAATTTACCTGCAAAGTTCTTGAAAATAGGGAAGATTACCCGCCCATACAGGTAGCTTCCCTTTACCCTAACACGTTATGCAACCATATATGACCACATCTGATACCTATCAGGGCACTCACCTTACTCAGTAAGCCCTCAGGCGGAGAGTTTCACTTCGCCTTAATTATTTATATTATTAACTCACATGGTTCCATTTCTCAATTTTATCATTTTTTATTTCTCAATTTCCATTCTTTCTTTCATTTCTCATTTTAGCCAATTTTATCATTCTTTCACTTTTCGTTTCTATTTTACTTTCCGGCTCATGAGTATCCTCGGTATCAAATACCAATATCGTGTCTATAACTCATGGCCACCCTGAGGATCTTTCTATCTATGTCATGCTTCCCCCCATGGTCAAGGTTATGCAACCCAAAGGCTGGATCTAACCGCAGTTGGCCGACCCGGTTAGATCAAAGTATCATATCACATATCGCGTCTGTAGTACGACTGGCCGGCCTATAACCCTGATCCGGACTCAGGGGGCCCAACAACCCTATAAAATGGCTTAGTTGACTATCATACCACACACTCCAAGAGTTTGTGTGGTTGCACTAACACCACTAGCAACGGTACCGTGTTCAATATCATAACCATCCATTAGGGTTCACTACCACATACCCGCAATCATTATGTGGTATTGGCATTTCATTAATCATATTCCAGTACATCACAATTCAGTTCAATATAAATATTCTCATCACTTTCTGTGCACATTTCATCATCTCATAATAATATATATCATATTTCACGTATTTTCACATTTTCCAAAATACTCATATCTGTAATTTGTACAAACTCATTTCTCATGCAAATAATTTACACTCACAAATAAATACCACATTTCATTATTTTTCACTAATCACATCAATCATTCACATTTCAATATTTTCACAGAAAATACCCATCGTTATATTTCACATTTTTCAACACATGTTATGTGCCACACAATTTTTATCTAACATTCATAATATATTAGTTTCAAACTCCAAAGCATCACAAATTAATATTACTCAAATGCCACACAATTTATCTGATATTTGTATCATAATAATTTTCAGGAAAAATAAAATATGCTTATTTCATATATTAATTCAAACGATAATTCTAAAAATACTGTTATAATTTATTCCACTTACCTAACTTATTGAGAGTCTCGTTAGAACCCAAATCTTACGCCCTTGGCGCCTGAAACTCAACTCCTGCAATTTGCATTTTTCCCAGATTAATTAACCTATTTCCCCAAAATAATACTCATCTAACCTCCCATAGGCTCCATATACCTCAAATTAACATTTAAACTAATATTTAACACTCCCACTTAATTTTATGAATTTTGCCTGCGGGTCTCAAAATTACACTTGTGGCGTTCACCCGAGCCCTAAATTCCAGAAATCCTACTTCAACTCTAGATGCTCAATATTTTAGAATTTTTAAATTAATCCTAATTAATTAAAAATAAGCCCCTTAATAACCCCCGTACCCCAAATTTGGGGTTTTGCCCACAACGACCCCACGAGAATTCCATTCCCGCTAGACTTGTAGAAAATCATCCTTAGATTCTCATGGTGGTGTCTGTTCGTCAATCAGACTTGTAATTTGCAAGAAATTAAAGAAAAATGGGAAATTGGCTTACCCTAGGAGATACGTCTATGTCGCTCCTACCACCAATCCGCTCCGGTAGAAATGACGGCACGTAACTAAGGAGAGAGGGAGAGAGAATGAAGGGAGAGAGAATGAAGAGAGAGAGAGAGAGAGAGAGAGAGAGAGAGAGAGAGAGTTTGCACACAACAGGAAGAAAAGAAGAAGAAGAAGAAGAAGAAGAAGAAGAAGAAGAAGAAGAAAGAACCAAAAAAAGAAAACTAAAAGTAAAAAAATGAATCTTCTGAAGCTTCTAGTTTTGGGAGAATAATAATAATAATAAATGTAATTAATATTAATAATAATATATTTTATTAATAAAAATTAAAAAAATTAATTAATTAATTAATTTTTTTTAAAATATCTGATTAATTAATTAATTAATAATAATAATTATTATTATTATTAATATTATTATTATTATTAATATTATTATTATTATTGGGAATCACTCCACTAATCTTCTATATCCCTTTTTGGGGTTATTACAACGAGACTTGTGGGAAGATTCTCTGCAACATAGGCGAAGCAGATTTTCGGTTTGGAGTACTTGGAAACCACTCCAAAATCAGAGTAAGTAGGGTATTTTCAAGTTTCATTAATAATATGGAGTATATAAGGCCTAGAGAATGATAAAATAACATTTTATTGAAGTTTGGGTTGATAAAGTTAGGTTTTTGAATTAGGGTCTGGGTGAGTATCGCAGACGACATTACGGGGTTTCCATGGGCGTGACTTAGGAAACGAGGTAAGGGGAAAACGTTATAGCAACCTTTTAATTAATTTTTGAACTGGTTAAATTCCAGTATAAAATTATATATATATATATATATAGGTATAATTTTCTGAATGGTTAGACTTTTGAATCAATGATGATTTTAATTAAAAATATGGTATTTGGGAAAAAATTGTGTGGTATGGAATTAACTTTCATAATTAAAGGGTTATGAGTGCTACAGGATTATGATTTATCATGTGCTTGTTATTACTGTTTAGGCTGCAATTTCTGCTTGATTGAAAACACTGATCGATTGTGAATACTGTTTGTGTAACAACTCTAAATTTCCTTTACATAAAATATAACATAATAAATGGAAAAGTCAACCTGAACCCGCGGGTAACGGGGACACCTATCAATTACAGCAGAAACCTAAGCAGCAACAATCATAAAATTAAAATCATTCATCCATCAAGCATAATACCAGAGTTTACTACAACATCATATAACTATGTTTATATACATTCTCATAAACATCAAAATAACTATAGGATCAGACACAAAATAATTCTGACCCTAGTACAAAATCTTACCCTCCTATCAGGGTAATATCCCTAACTCAACGGCTGTCTTGACCCGCCGGTCCCTATGGGTTTCCTAAAAAATATATTAAGTTCGGGGGTGAGACACTTCTCAGTAAGAGAAAATAAACTAAATACAGTTGTGTGACAACATGAATATTTAATGCAACTATACATATACAATACATTTCATATTTTCGTAAACGTTCATCATATCATACTAAATAATAGCATACTTTCATATCTTCGAATAAATCATATCGTAAATGAAACATATGTTATACAGATAATACTGAAAACATACTGAATAGCTAGCTAATGTCATGTAATACCCCCCATGACGGGTTGTGCAGCCCGAAGACGGGACTTGACAATGGCTAGCCGACTACTGCCGAATCAAATATGTCTGTAAGTACGATGGGCCCGCCACACCCTAGTCCGGACTGTCAGGTGGACGTCCACACTCTACTAAAAGCCACATCGACTATCCATCTCCCACCCCCTCGTGGGGTGGTTAGTACTAATCTGATTATAAACATCTGGTCTATAAGCTACGGTACCGAGCCACTAAACTGAACTAAACTAACGTCCTGGTTGTGATAACATATAATACATGATCATATATAACATCATTACGGCCTCGTTCCGAAAGTGTAGTATTACGGCCTCGTGCCGAATATAACATAAATTACGGCCTCGTGCCGAACATAACATATATACATGGCCTCATACCAATATCATAAATACGGCCTTGTGTCGATAATATAAATACATGGCCTCGTGCTAGGATCGTTTCAGGTATATATATATTCTGAAAATAAATCATTTATCATATATTAATCAAAATCATCACAACATAACTCATTTTTCATAATACCTGAAAACATGTTTTGCTCGTAAAATCTTTCATATCATAATACATTTCACATAAAATAATATTAATGCCACACATGTGCTGTTAAAAGTCATACTTCATATTCTAAAATCGTGATTTTCTGGCATCTCATACATACTTATACATTTTAATCATCATAGCAGTATTTTCTCAATCGTACATTTCATTCATAATAAACAAATATAACATATGCTTTTCTGAAAATAGACTTACTCATAATTAATAATAATTTGCATGGAAAATAACTGCTTTAATTTATTCCCTTATCTGACTACTGAGAAAGCCCCTAAAATATCCTAATTTGACCCCCGTAGGATTTCCTGATCAATACCCTGAAACTGAAAATTTTCAATATTAAACTTCAGTATTTTCATGCATACATCATTTCCTATAACTATCGCAAGACCAAATTTGACTTAAAAAGCCTTACCTTAACTCAGGAATGATTTCCAACTTCATTTTCCCAACGATCCGCTCCGGCAAACCCCTAGAGAACTTCACCAGGAGCGTTGTGGTAACTTCAGATTGTCAATCCGACGTATATCTGGTCCAAAAATGATAAGAGAGAAAGAGAGAGGGCCGAAGGGGAGAGAGAGAGAGAGAGAGAGAGAGAGAGAGCGAAGATTGCTTAAGAATGAAGATAAAAATAGGATTTTTACATATATATATATAGAACTGGATTCGTTGACGAATCTTTCATTAATTTCGTCGGCGAAATTCAGTTCTCGTCGACAAAATTCAGTCCTCGTCGATGAAATTCAGTCGGCTCAAAAATGCCTCTCAGTATTTCTTCGTCGACGAAATTCAGTCTTCATCGACAAATTTTCTTAAGCCCTCGTCGACGAATCCCCTGTATTCGTTGACAAAGCCCTGATGCTTCCTTTTTGGTTTTTCCTTCCAAAATGCAATGTCATCGACGAACGCGAAGCGTTTGTCAACGAAGTCGACTTCCTCCTTCTGTTACCGTTTCCAATTCCTTTCCTCTTATTATTTGAATCACATTATTATTCGGGTTGTCACAGAAACACAGTTGATATAGAGATACAATTTTCCACAGTGTCATGGTTTATGCTGTTATTAAAGAATCATGGTAAAACAAATAGTGGTATATAGAGATGTATTATATAGTATCAGACCCTATTGGATCATACAGTTACAGAGCACGGTACTGTAGCTACATACAGTTTATAGAGTGCAACCACCTATTCGGATAATACATGATATAAAGGTCGATCGCATAGAGCCCACGAGTGGACAGGCTCCCCATCATATATGGGTTGAGGAGGGCTGATCAGACTATGGAGTATAGTGCTTTATTCCTGGTTGGCCAGTCAGGGTAAATCCAGCCTACGGGCCGCACAACCCTGTCATGAGGGGTTAAATCATGACACACAGTTATCCACAGGAAAGTTTACAATTATTATTATGTTTATACAGCTTTACAGAAATAGAAAATATATACATATATTAGCAGTATTCTGAATAGAAATCTAAAGTACAGGAATGTTAAGCAACAAGTAAAAGATGAAGATTATATTTCTAATATTGTGCTTTATAGATTCAGTGATACATGACTATATAGTAATAATTTTTCTCAGTATTGTAGCTCAATTTCCACACACTAGTAATAGAATATTTCATTTTACTGAGCTTTGGCTCATCTCAGTGTTGAATTATTTTTCAGGTGATCCGGGTAGGTGAGCAGACCAGGCTCGCAGATAGAGGGGTTTCAGTACTGCCCTGTCTGAGAGAGAGTGAGTATATTTTTGGGAATATTTTTGTATACCCCTCACCGGTAGGGGATATTGGGGAAACAGTGATATGTGTATATTTTGGGGAAACATGTTAGCACTTTGGTATTGTATTGTATATATTTACATATGGTTATGTTTATATGATTTCTGCTTCTCGCTACTTAGGTTAATGATTGGGTTCAATCTAGTATGGTATCAGAGCATGTTAAATAAATAATAAAAAAAAACCCAGTTAAATAGCAGGTCGTTACAACTCGTGCTGCACCTGCAGGGTCGCCCGTTCAACACCCTGAATTCAACAACTCCCAAAACTAAACTTTAGTATTTTCATGGGAATATCATTTCCTATAACTATGAAAAGACCAAATTTGGCATAAAAAGCCTCACCTCAACTCAAGGATGAATTTCAACTCGCTTCCACCAACTATTCGCTCCGGTAAATTTGGAGAGAACTTCCCTAGGAACGTCGTGGTGGCCTCAGATCGTCGATCCGGCAAATGACGGATCTGAAATCGAAGAGAGAGGAGAGAGAAACCATAGGAAGGAGAGAGAGTGAAATTTTTATGTGTTTAAACCCGAGTTTTAGGCTATTTATAGAGTCGGATTCATCGATGAGACACGTCACCTCGTCGATGAGTCCTTGAAGAGTTTCTTCGATGAACCTTCACCCCTCGTTGACAAAATTCAGAATTACCAAAACCCTCCTCGGTATTTTTTTGTCGACGAGACATGCCACTGCGCCCTCTTTCTATTCCCATTTTTCTCTTTCTTAATTATTATTTAAATACCATTATATTTAGGGTTATTACATTATGATTGTACTTGACTGCACGAACGAACAGAAGGTCCATTATGCTGCATTCAAGATGACTGGAGAGGCGAAGCGCTGGTGGCTTTCTGCGAAACTGCTAGAGGATCAGAGGGTCGTCAAGATAGCTCTTACCTGGGAGAGATTCAAGGAATTGTTCTTTGACAGGTATTTTCTGTAAGAACCCGAACCGTGATATATGGGTTAATTATGTAACAGAAGGATAAAATGGTAAATTAAGCAGAGTTCGTCGACGAGGCTAGGGTTCGTCGACGAAGTTCCTTCTGTTCTCATCGAAAAAATTCAGAAGCTCGTTGACGAGGAAAAGCCGAGAGGTTTGGAAAGTTAAAATATCAAGTTCGTCGACGAAATCGCTGTCTCGTCGACGAAATCCCTGAAGACCTTGTCGACGAGGACGCCATATCATCGACTAAATCGCTCAGGTCAAAGGCCTTTAAAAGATCTTTTGGGGTTGCTTAGTTGCTAAGTTTTGGAAATCCTCCCCCTCTCTCTCTAGAATTCGGAGCTCTCTTTCTCTCTCCTCGATTTCTTCGTCGTTCATCGCCTGATTCGTAAATCAGACGTTACCACGAGGATCAAGGAAGGATTCTCTACATCTTTAGCGGATCAGAATCTCGTTTTAAGCATTTCTGGGTTTCGGGCTAAAATTGAGGTAAGGCTTGGTTTTCATTTATGATTCAGTAAATGTGTAGTAGTACAAATTGTATGCATGTATTGCATTGTGGTTTGTAGGTTTTGGAGTCTCGGTTTGTAGTTTTGGGGACCGTAGCGTTCGTAGTCGGAATTCAGGTTAAGGTAAGGGGATTCAGTTTATATCAGTTTATTTTCGAAATCAGGATCGGTAAGCTTGTAGGCTACAATCGTATGTATGTTTTTGCTACTTATTTGGGGAAATCTATAGGGTAAAATACGAGATTTTCGGGTTACAGTTTTCGGGAAAATTTGGGGATTTCAAGTATCATCTCTACCTAGTTTGGAAAATTGTTCGTTTTGTTTAAACTATATTATTTAGATGACTGTTATCCATATTTGCATAAATTGTATACTTGAAATGGAAAACGATATGATTTACCGTAAACCAAATAAGTGTGGTATGTATGGTTGTATGTATTTGTTCCAGGTATTTGTAAAATAGCTAGTGGCGGCTAATTATCGTACGCTGAAATGTATAGGAATTTGAGTTCCAAAATGATTCCAGGTTTTGTGAAATCGGCTAGGGGCGGCTAATTACTGTATGCTACGCCATGGACCGATTAACGTCTGGGGTGTGAAATATCACCAGTATGTTTCAGCTGGTCACCGATGGGTGTGTTCTACACTGTATGGAGCAATATAATCACTATTGAGCCTCGGTCGTCGCAGCGTAGTTGCGTATGTAGCAATGTAATTGTTGTGAGACTTAGGTGACATTGTGTAGTTGCGTATGAAGCAATGTAATCACTATTGGGCCTCGGTCGTCGCAGCGTAGTTGCGTATGAAGCAATGTAATCGCTGTGAGACTTAGGTGACCTTGAGTAGTTGTGTACTAGTGTGACGACACTGACCGTATGTTTTGGGTATCATATATACTGGAATGATTTTTTGAAAATACTAGAATTATATGTAATTGTATGAAACTGTAGGGAAATGTTTTCAAACTGTATCTTATTTTATGGTGTCATGAAGTATGTAAAATAACACTGGTATGCCACACACTGATATAACCTGCTTTCTTCCTTACTGAGAGGTGTCTCACCCCGAATATACGTACAATGTTTTTCAGGTCTTTCAGGTAGCCGTAAGTAGCATCCTAGTGTCTGGAAGTAAGGGTGTCGTTAGCTACTGCTAGTACTTGTTAGGTACGAGTTTTGGTATCCAGGTTGTCGGGATGGTTTTTTAGACACTTGGGGCATGTTTTGTATTATAGGAATGTATATCCTAGCTTATATAGACTTTGGTATGATACTGTATATGTAACAAAAAGATCGCATTCCGTTGCGTATCTGATGAGTATGGATTTTTATGTGTATGTGTATAGGGCATCCGTGTACCCTACAGGGTCGGACCCCCTTATTGTGTTGTATCATATATGTTTGAATTGATACAGAGACAGATTAGGTTACTACATTTTCACCCCTGGGTCCCATTTCCGAGTTCGGGGCGTGACATTTTCCTTCATCTGTTAGAGAGGAAAAGATTGAGGAATTCACTAATTTGACTTAGGGGGATTTGACGGTTGCGGAGTATGCAGCTAGATTTGTGGAATTGTCGCGTTTTGCTTCATTTCTAGTCCCAAATGAAGTAAGGAAAGTTAGGAAATTTGAGAAAGGCCTGAGGCGTAGGATCTACGAGCAGGTGGTCGGGTTTCAGGTCCTGAATTTTTCAGAACTAGTTGATAAGGTCTCGGTGTTGGAGAAGAGTATCCAAAGCAGCACTGAGTCTTTAGAGCAGAAGAAGAGACTTGCACCATCTAGTTTTCAGTCTGAGGCTAGTCAGGGATCAACAAAGAAAGGGAAGGAAGCAGTAGGCTCTGTATGCCTAAGTCAAGGCATATTAAGAAAGATTGCCGAGAACCATTGCCTATAGTATTTGTTCAGAATCAAGAACGGAGAAAACAGCAGGTACCGCTTGGAAGAGGTGCTCCACCCCGGCTATACAAACTTCAAGCTGAGGAGGATGCCATCAGAGATACAGGTATGAGATTATATTTAAGAAAGTGATGATTTAATTTAATGAAGAATGATTGAATGACTTATATGATGATATGTATGCTGAGCTCTTATAGTTGTAGTTAGTAAATGAATTCCAGTATAGTGAAAGCATGATTAGTTAACAAGAATTTCGAGGACGAAATATCTTAAGGAGGGGAGAATGTGATGACCCTAAAATTTAAAATAATTAGGAAATACAATAAATGAAATGGATTAATGGGTAATAAGAGAAAAAAGAAGGATTTTAAAAGAAATAGTAGGCCTCGTCGACGAATGTCCTGTCTTTGTCGACGAGAGTCCTTCTAGAGCTCGTCAACGAACTCAATCCCTCATTGATGAAGGAATCCTGAGAGAGAATTTTGGAAACTCTGAAATTCGTCGATGTATCTCCTTGTCGATGAAGTATCTACAGTGCCTCGTCAACAAACCCACGTGTCTTGTCGATGAAACTTTGCCTATAAATAGAGTTTTCTTTATTTTTTAGCGAGAACTCGTGAACTTTCTTCCCTCTCTCTCTCTAAAACTGTTTTCCAGCCTTCTCTCTTCAATTTCGAGCCGGATTTGACCCAGTTTGACGATCCGAAACCACCACGAGGTTCGTAGGATCGTTCTCTGCAAGGCTGTAAGAGCTTATCATTGGTTTGAAGGGTTTGGGAAACATCCCAAAATCAGGGTAAGTGAATTATTTTGGGATTTTCTTAATGAATATTGTTACTTGGAGTTTAAGAAGTAGTAAGTAAGTATTTTTATTAAGATTTGAGTTAATTAAAATTTATTCTAATTAAACTAGGATTTTTGGATTCAAGGTCCAAGTGAATGCTGTGGGTATCAGTTCGGGGATCCTACTAGCGTAGTTTAGAAATCAAGTAAGGGGGAAATTATGTATTAAATCATATTTTATGAAATTAAAGATAATAAATTATGTTATATTATATGTATGTTTTGGTGTGAATTATAAAATGCCAACCATGTAAAACTATGTTTTGTGAGCCTATGATTGTTTATGTTGCTATGTATATGTGAAAGTAAATAGTTGAAAGTAAAAAGTGATTTCTGAGGAATTATGTAAAAAATGAAATGTATTTTCAGCATATAAATGTTAATATGGGTTTGCCTATTTTATAGGAATATGTATGAATTTTATTGTTAAATTGTGTGACATGAGATTCTGTGCAAATATACGTTAAATGTATGAGATGCGGACTAAATAAGTAAAGTATTGAGAATAAAATATGTTATGGACTATGTTGCTTGTGTATGTTAAATGCAACCATGTAAATATAAGATAGCTGAAAGACAGCCATGTTAGCAAATCTAGCGCATTTCTATGTAGACTAACTGATGACAGCTAAAAGGAGTTGTAGACTAACTGATGATGGCTAAAGACCAGCTGTAGTATGAAGCAAATGAAATGAAAATGTTATGCAATGACAATGAAATGACAATGGAATGAAATGACAAATGTGAATGATGAAATGTTGAAGATTACGTAAAGTGAAATGCAATGAAATGTTAAGTTATGAACATTAACAAATGTGAATGATTGGATAATGGTAGAAAGAATAATATATTATGTTATTAGAAGTATTTATGTATGTAGAACATGTTGTGATTGGGCGGGGCGTACTCTTCGCCTGAGAGCTTGTTAAGAAAGGCGAGTGCGCCAGTAACTTCAGATGTGGCGGTAGCTGCATAACGTATTAGGGCAGAGAGAACCTACTTGTATGGGCGGGTAGATTTCCCTATCCTTAGGGCATTTGCCGGTAAGTTATTGTTGAACGGTGTGAGTACAAGATCAATTTAACACTTGAGGGCTTACTGAGTTAGGTGAGTGCCCTGGTATGCTTCAGTTGTGATCTTCGGGTTGCCTAAGTATCAGAGCAGAAGGGAGCTACTTGTATGGGCGAGTAATCACCCCTATCATTGGGTAATCTCGTGGGTTAAATCTCTCTAGGTGACTGATTAGGTTTAGAGAATGATTTCAGTGTTATGTTAATGATTTGAAAAATGTTATTTAAATGATATTTATATACCTCATATTAGCCACACGCTGTTTTAATATATTGTTTCTTCTTTTACTGAGATGTGTCTCACCCGAATATGAATGTTTCTTTTTCAGGACATCCTCGAGGTCGGGCTTAAGAGCTCGAGGGTTTATAGCCTTTTAAGGGTTGTAAAGAGAAAATGGTATATTTTTGATGTACTAAGGAGTTGTACAAAGTTTAAGTTTAAGTTTATATTTTATGTCTTTATGTTTTAAGTCTGTTGAGAAAGAAATGATTGTGAAAATACTGAAATGTTTTGGAGATGTATCTATCCATGGAAATGTAGGTGTTGGATGGTTAATATGGAATTTAGATAGAGATAGTAAACTCTGGTATTACGACATTATGGTAGTACAGTATTATGGTATTATATATGGAGATTATGTTTATGTTTTCCGCTGCGTATATTAAGGATTATAGATTATCAGGTATAATGCACCGGACTCGGGTTTAAGGGTTTGAGGCGTTACATTAAGCCCACACACTCTCAATACTTAATTTAATATTAAAAAATACCCTAATTACCTTAGTTTTGGAGTGGTGCCAAAGTACTCCAAACTAAAAATCTGTTTTGCCTATGTTGTAGAGAATCTTCCCAGGGACCTCATGGTGGTTTTCGATCGTTAAATAGGGCTAAATATGGGCCCAATTCGAAGAAAATAGGTGGTAGGGTCGAACCCTAGAGAGAGAAAATGAGAGGAGAGAGATTTTTCGCGGAAGAAATGATCCAAGGTCACTTTATACCCGAGCTTTCGTCGACGAGTTTAAAAGGTTCGTCAACGAAGCCAAGAAGAACATTCGTTGACGAGGTCATCATGTTCGTCGATGATGCGTTTAAAAAACTAAATTTTCCCTGCTATCGGTAATTCCTTACTGACGAGACACATCTACTCGTGGACGAAAACCAGAAGGATGTTCGTTGACGAGGAGAACAAATTCGTCAACGAGTCCCTACTTGATACCATTTTTAAATTTCTTTTCCCTTTTTTTTATTTTTTATTTTTTATTTTTTTATTTTTTTTCTTTTATTTTCTCGGTTTGGGTTACTACATGCCTAACCATTCAAAAAATCACATATAACATTTCGATACTTAAAATCTCAGTTTTAAATGGTTAAACTTTAGAAAATAAGCTGACCTAATTTATTCCTCTTACTTGATTCTTGGAGAAATACCCGCAAGGATCCTAAAATAATGCCCGCGACGTTCATACAATACCCTATAACCATATATTTTAGCTTAATCAGTTAAATTCCAGAATAATTACTATCCTAACATCTCTAGGCTCACACGCTCCCGTTAACAGGTTAAATTCTAAAAAAAACGCGACTATTATCTACTTCTCATATTTAAATTTAATTTCTAACATATTTAAAAACACCAATATGATCAATCCCTGCAATTTAACTTAACTCCAAAATACTCCCCAAAAATTCTACTTAATCAAATCCCTATAATTTAATTTAATCCCGGGAATATTTTCAAAAATCTAATATAACTGAATCCTACAGTTTAATTTAATCCTAGGAATCTCTCCAAAAATCTAATATAATCAAATACTAAAATTTAATAAATAAACCATAATTTTCATACCCGTAAAATTACTCAGAAATCTATATACAATATTCTAGTAATTATATACCATGATTCAATTAGGTGAATTTCTAAAATAACTCACATAATTTGTACTCGTCGCCTTAGCCTTGGAGTGGTGTTTAAGATTCTCAAATAAAAAATCTGCTTCAAATAAATTGACGGGGATCGAAGTCGGGACCCTGTGGTGGTATTCGATCGTCAATTTGGCTGAATATTAGAGAGAAATTGAAGAGAGAGTAGATTTACTTTATCCCAGGAGTTGTACCTATGATATCCAAACCACGAATCCACTCCCGTTAAAATATTGGTGGCTAAGAATGGAATCCAGTGGTATTTTCCATTCTTTAATCGGTTGAAAATCAGAAAAGAAATTGAAGAGAAAGAGAGAATGGTTGAGGAGAGAGAAAGCTGGAGAGAGAGATGAGAGAGACGTGCCGAGAGAGTGGAGAGAAGCCATGTTTCAAGGTTCAATATGTATATACATATCTTATATATTATAATGTTATATTCTTATAACTTATATTATATTATATTAATCGTATATATATACAAATATTATTTTTATCCTTATATATACATATTAATTTATAATATATATATATATATTAATATATTTTTTACGATCACTACATATATATCCTCTGTGGGTGGATCTATCTGTTGTTGACCAAACGTACAACTCAGTCAAAAAATGTTTGGGTCTTTTGAGAGGGTGTGGAGATTGGAGACAGAAACTACAGGACAAGAGTAGCCACCAAATTCAGAGAGAGAGAGAACTCGAGAGAAGCTAAAAGGTAAGCAGCGTGGCTTGCATCGCGTCAGGTAGGTTCCTGTTTGAGCTGCCCAACTCCATTTTTCCTGCACTTAAATATATTCTCTATTCATTTTAAAAGATTTCTCTCTTCTGAGTTCATATATACGAGTGCTTGATCCCCATGCAGCCTTTATTTATTAATGATGTGCTTTAAAAAAATTCACTAGCCTACTGGCTTGCATGGTTGCCGAAATGCGGGTGAGTAGGGTTATGGCAGCTAGGTAGCTTAGATGAGGGAAGGACATAAAAAGAACCCATTTCGTATTTTAGGGGTTTAGTGGGATTTTGAAAGTTAGTGGGGGGCCTTCCCACTCGTAAATTTAATGAGGGTGTGCATGCCATGGGGAATGCGATTGCCAGACCTTGTGACAGAGTTGTATAATATTTAAGGGTTGGATTTGGGATTGATCCTTGGTATATGTATAGTTATAGGAAATTTGATTTTGAAATCTCTAGATTGTTGGTACATGGCTTTCTCCGAGAGATTTTAATTAAAGGATTGACTTATTAGCAAAATTTAATTAAAAGAGTGACTTATTAGCAAATTTGTATTTGAAAGTACGAACAAAATGTAATATAATCTTTCATAAATCATGAATGACATCAATGAAGGGTTAGGATTTGCAGCGGGATTGTTACGGCAGGAGGCAGTATGTGTACGTCGTTGCTGATTGGCGTCACAAGTGCGACTCCACCACTTCCACTTATGTAGGGAATTGTTTGAGTATGTACATTTTCAGGTGGAGGTATCGGTCTGATGAACTGCAGTGGGCTCTGATCGTTTTATAAAAAATTTCCTTAGCTCTTTCTTGTCGGTATGCGAGTCTTCATTCAATCTGCATCCGGTCTGTAAATGCAATTATTTTATTTTTTTGGGGGGGGGGGGGGGGGGGGTCGGGGGGCGCGGTCAATATAATGAAGGAGGCTGGGCTGGATTGCGCGGGCTTCCCAGCCTCAATTCCCAAGGATATTGTTCAGCACTTCACTGTTAGAAATTTGTCTGGTAGCACTTGGCTTTTGATCAGTGCATGCTCTGCTAATTCCCATTCTTTTAGCTATGTGGATAGGTAGGTTGTCTTAAAAGCTATCAATTCGACATAGGAAATAGGAATTGGATGCAACTAATGAAGAAGGGTGAGATCCGTGTTCCGTATTCCCAGCGTCGTCGCCCATTCTTGTCCTCTTCTCCTTGTCACCTTAATTATAAATCAGAGAGAGAGAGAGAGAGCTGGGGGTCAGAAAAGGCTTGGTTGGTTCCGAGACACAGAGAAGAGCAGGGGAGCGGAAATCCAAACCAGTGGAAATCAAGACAAGGTATGGTGGGCACGCGTGGAATATTATTGCACGACGGGGGAGTTCCCCCACCCACCCAGATATAGATACGAATCATAAAATAAGTTCATCTTCATATTTATTTATTTTTATTTCATATTTTTTTTATCTCCTTATGTAGTGTGTTCTAAATTGTAATTCGCAAATGACAAAAATGGCTTTTGTTCTTCCTTTCTTTGGCTTATTGAAAGTTTATTACTTATATAAATGAAAGGTAATTAATTTCTTTTAACCAATGTCACTTCTCATCTCGCCCAATATTAAAATCTGCACAAACTTTTTGCGAGAATGCATCTCTCATCAAATTTTACTTGAGAATGGCAACTGGGAAAATAAAAAATAAAAAAAAGATACAAAAAATAAAGGTGTAGCAATGATGCTAATTATGCTTCAAGTCTGTGAATACTATTAGTGATAGACTGTCTCAAGCTTTCTAAAATTCTCTAGGCTACATTTATTGTAAAATTATACCCTATGGTTATATACGCATACACACTGCTAAATATAAAATTAGAAAAAATTAAAAGAATTAAAAACATACAAATCTACATGATTCAATAATATACCTACATCAACAGAATTTTTGCATAATTTTTCACTGTTTAATAAAAATTATCTTAGAATTTCAACACTCGACTACAATATGCATACATAGCAACTACCCTCCTATGATAATAAAATTACATTGCGCCTGATTTAAACCTATTGTAATAACCTTGAACCCTTCCATTTGTAATAACTTTCAAGTAGAGCCCTTTAAAAATAAGTTACAATTTAACAACAACCATTATGAAACTTTGAATCAAGATGCTAGGGTGGGGTTAATGCGGCAGATTTTATGAAATCAAATAGACCATAATATTTCAATTCCTTGCGTGTATTATGCAAATTAAAGAAGAAATTTGGGAAACAAAAAAAAGAACAAAGAAAAAACACGTAACACATAATTAAAATATATTGGGTAAAATTAGAAATAGTATAAATTAGGAATAAAAGGTGCTCTTTGATTTTTCCTATTCATAATGGAGTCATTGAATTTATGAGGTGTTTGCTTAGTTGGAGCTATTGGATTTTATAAAGTTTGGAATTAAGTAGGAAGCTTTCCTGTTAACATGGAATTCAAGTCCTTACCCCTTCACAACCTCTTATAAGGGAAGATTACAATATTTTGGGATTATATTTTTGAGTAATGGATGGAACAATGAACTCTTTTGTAGTTTCTACACTCTTTTAGCTTGAAATTATGACGGAAAAACTTGACTTTATCTTAGAACTATGTGGAATGGAAAAGAATGTTGAATGGAGCTTGAAAACCTAAATCAAGAAAAATTGGATCAACAGTCCGTTTTTGTTTTTCAAATAAGTACTAAACAAGAGAGAAATAATAACAATGAATGGCTCCTCCTTAGGATTTGGAACTCATCAAGCATAATGTGTTAACATTTGGATCCATACACATGAGAGATATGGATCATTGTGAGCCCCAATTATGTGGACCTTACAATATTTTAGTGGCCCCAATCCTCACTTAAAACGAGTGTAAGTGTTAACGCAATATCTTGCTATTAAAGAGGTCCAAATCTTGCACGAAGAAATCATTTATAAATGTATGGGAGGTTGCATATAACAATTGATGCTAATATTAATCCTCAACCTTTATTGAAAAAGCGATAAGTTAGTGGAATTGCTCTTAGAAGTTTCATGCTTGACTTAATTATGATAACCATACCCCTAAGATGTCCGACCAGAAAAATGAAAAAAAAAAAAGGGTGAAAAATGAATGATGGATGAAAGCTTTTAATTAGGTAAACCTTCAAGCTCTTTTATTTTTTATTTTCGGCAATTAAATGATGTGTAAAATTAAAGTGAAAGACAGTCACACATGCAACTTAAATAAAGATAGCATTATTGGGTGTACTCATTCATGAAAAGCTGTGAATTTGATTCCAATTGTTTAATCAAGTAAAGCATCCCAAGCTTGGCGTACAAATTTCTGAGGACATTTTGAGTACGAACAGGCCCTACATCTTTACTGATCAGCAGAAGAAGAATCACTGCTCTAGTTAACTACTGTTTAGGGCTCATTCTAGAGCTGAAGCCATTACAATTCCTCTCCCAAAAAGGAGCAATTCAGAAGAGATAAAAAGAGACAGAAGCACAAAATAGAGAAAGGTGAACACTAGAAATATATACTATACATACTTGAGGTGCTGAAAGTGTGATTGAGAAGCAAAAGCCCAAACCCAAACTATATAAGGTTATCACTTACCATATACATACATATATATACATACGCATTACCTAGCTCCGTCGGAGGGCGTGCCGGTGGGCAATGCATTTGTGATGGAGATGATCTTAACATTTGGGTTGGTGTCCTGTACAGTCTCCGCCACAGCCGGCAAAGAGACTCTGGATACAATTGCACCCACCCTTATTGTCCTAGTCGTTGGGGCCAACATTCTGGCTGGTGGCCCATTTGACGGGGCCGCAAAGAACCCGGCCATCACTTTCGGCCCAGCCCTCACTACCTGGACTTGGTCTTACCATTGGGTCGGCCCATTCGTTGGAGTTGGGCTCGCCGGTCTCATCTACGAGTTCGTCTTGGCTGGGGCGCCGCCTACTTAACCTGCACCTTTCCCGCTGCTCCTGCTGTCCCTCTTGCCTCCCATCCCTGCATAACTTTGTGTTGGCAACTTGGATTTGGAGCCTTAAGCTTAGAGTTGTATAAAATTCATAAAATTGATTATAATGGTATGCTAAATTTTGTTCAAGTCAATAAAAATTGAAGTTTTAAGGCTAAAATTTGCACCGCTAAATACAACCGAATGGAATAATACGAACAAAAGTGCCACATATGTATGCATCTTACTCTCTTAACTTAAGTCTTATTTTTCGTGTATCTATTTTTTCTATTATGTGACATGTGCTATTTTTAGTTTGCATCAAATGATTCGCTTTTTTAGAGTATGAAATTGAACTAAATTTCATTTTAATATATTTTTAATATAATCTATTATTTTGTTACATTCTTAATCTATTTTAGTTTAATTATGAGTTTTTTAAATGTCATTTTAAATTAGCAGAATAGATGTCTATGATAGATTCATTTGAAGAAGTCTATAACATAATCAAGTTTTATAATACCAGAAAATAGAAGTTTTTTTTTTTTTTTACTAAAAACGTTCTAGTGATGATTAATAATTGAAAATTTAATATTGTAAGTATCATATTTGAATCTTTGGAGGACATGTGACGATCAATCTCCCATTATTATAGCAAAGACTTTATTCACCTTCATGGGGAAGAGGAGACCTTTAGATTAAATTGAAAGTTAATGCCCCAAAGCACTTAAAAAGGACACTCAGTATCAATAAACATTAAACATGTAGCTATTATTTAGCATTGTTAGGGGAATGAAAATAAATCAAGATATTTTTTTTACCAATCACTTTTATTCTATAACAAACATATGCATAACACATATCACCATCTAATATAGCGGCATGCCCATATAGATTTAAATGAGAGATGATGAATTAGTGGCCTCACTAAAATCGAAAGCCAAAAGGGTTTTTTGCAAAATTAAAGTGCCACTCCAATTGAAAAAAAAAAACTATTTGTTATCATTTCTAAAAATAACAAATATGAAGGGCTTAAGAACTTTATGTAAAACCAATAATTTTTTTGTTAAAAGAAAGTTATTTGAAATAATTATTGTTAGTATTAGATGCGAATATATACACATTTTAATTGCTTTTTTTTGAAATTTTTTAAAAAATAAATCTATATTTTTTCATTCCTACATTTATTTATTTGCTCAAGAAAATTTTTAGGTTATCACTAATTTAGTTCCTTCCATAGCTATTTTATTTCTCTTAAAAAATTTAATTTACCTTTTTTTTGAGAATTTAAAGTTAAAATATTAAATTTAAACTAATTTGTGTGAGAGCTTTTTAAAAAGCAAATTTTAAATTCACTCAAATTTAAGCCCTTTATGGGTCTATCGTGTTTGGTGGTTGAGGGTTATAGGACCAAATTTGATTGGACCATACAAAGTAGATTGACTAAGGTTATTATCAAATTTCATATTTAAACTAGAACACCCAATATGCTAATCATTCAAAAATCTAAAATAACCTTTAACAAAAAAATATTAAAAAATTGTTTTTATTTAAATTAAATTTAAACGCATCTAATCCTGCTTTATTCTCCATCCAACAATCCACATTCCCACTCCCAGCTCAAATCTACACTCTACATCCATTCAAATCCTGCCATACACACTAATAGAGAGAGAGAGAGAGAGAGAGAGAGAGAGAGAGAGAGAGAGAGTAAGAGTAGAGAGAGAGTGAGAAAGTGAAGCTTCAACTGCAACGGTGGAGGCATTGCCACTTTTATGTTGGGCCGCTTGCGCTCCCCAACCGGCCTTGGAGCCCTCGACCTCCATGGCAATCACCTCAATGACACTCACTTCCCCATCACAAACTGCTCCAATCTCAAATCACGCAAGTCCCCACGGTTGAAGCTTCAAATAATTATTTAGGATTAATTACTTGAGTTACTACGATCGAATGGGGGAGTGATCAGGTTACCTAGGGTTGGATTGTAGGTGATCGCTTCGATGAGAATTTGATTGGGTAAGGAATTGTTGAGCAGTTAATCTACAATTTGGTTTGCCGATGCTCATTCATCACGAGGCTCATGCAATTTTGTAATACAGGCAATCACAAGTGGGCAGAGCTTAAAGCATCAAGCAAGTTGGAGGAAGAAAAAATGATGAGTTGTCATCCGTTGCAAATTTGCAATCTGATTTCGCCCCATTGAAGTCGATGTTTGACTTATCCCTCGTGAAAGGGAAGTACAATCCTACTAAGATGAAAAGCACCTAAATGCACCCTCCCAAAACTGTAATTAGTAATAGGGGTGTACAAAAATTACTAACAAATTGAAAACTAATAAGGTGACAATTAAGAATAAGTATCCTCTATCTCGTATAGATGATTTATTTGACCAATTTTAAAGTACACGGGTGTATTTTAAGATTGACCTCAGATCAGGCTATCATTAGGTGAAAGTAAAAGGAGAAGACGTCTTGAAGACAACTTTCAAGGCCAGATATGGTTATTATGAATTCCTCGTTATGTCTTTTGGTCTGACTAATGCTCCTGCAATATTCATGGATATGATGAATAGGATTTTCCACCAATATTTAGATTAATTTGTTGTTATTTTTACTGATGATATATTGGTCTATTCGAGGAGTTATGAGGAGCATGAGACGTATTTGAGGCAGGTTTTATAGACGCTTAGGGAAAAGAAGTTATACGCCAAATTCAGTAAATATGAATTCTAACTCGAGAAAGTTGTGTTTTGGGGGCATATCATCTTAGGGGAAGAAATTTTTGTGGATGCTAGCAAAATTGATGCGGTAGTGAATTGGGTTAGACCGAAAAACGTTTAAGAGATCAGGAGTTTTTTGGGATTAGTTGGGTATTACTATCGTTTCGTTGAAGGATTCTCGGTGTTATCAAAGCTTCTAACACGACTGACTAGGAAGAACGTCAAATTCAAATGGGACGACAGCTGTGAATAGAACTTTCAAGAATTAAAGTAAAAGCTTATCACGACACCAGTGTTGATCGTTCCGTCAGGGGGTGAGGGTTATGTTATTTATAATGATGCATCTTTGAAAGGACTATGTTGCGTATTGATGCAACATGGTAGGGTGGTAGTGTATGTTTCTAGACAGTTGAGAAAATATGAAAAGAACTACCCTACCCATGATCTTGAATTGGCTGTCGTAGTATATGCATTGAAAATTTGGAGGCATTATCTATATGACGAATGGTGTGAAATCTTCTCTGATCATAAGAGTTTAAAGTACTTTTTCACTCAGAAGGAACTGAACATGAGGTAGAGAAGGTGGTTGGAGTTCATTAAAGATTTTGATTATACTATTAGTTACCACCTAGGAAAAACAAACTTGGTAGCTGATGCATTGACAGTTATGAAAATTCGGTATCCGACCATGATGGATCTAGAAAGACTTGACATAGAATTAGTTGAGAGTAATCCTCAGACAAGTATTGCTAGTTTAGTGGTGCAGCCTATTCTGTAGGAAATGATCAAAATTACTTAGAAGGAGGATCCAGAATTAGCAGAAGTAATGGTTAAAGTACAGAATGGTCAGAGAGAGAAATTTTGTATTGCATATTGGAGAATTGAAGCTACAATTTTGAATATTGAAGAATGTGGATGACTTCAATTCCTTGAAATTTGGAACCATTAATTTTCTCTTTTGGTGAACAATTTTAATGTCTGTTTTTTTTATTTGAAATTTGGGATATTTCATACTTTCTTGTTTATTGTGAATGTTTATTTATTTTTGGTAATTAGGAACAGATAAACTTAATTGTTAAAGTGCCAAATAATTTTCTTGCTTATTTTGTGAAATTAGCAATAAAGAGATTTAATTATTGAAGTACCCAAGGTTTGGGATATTGTATTTGATATGTAATTTACATTACGATGATTTGTAGGAGCGAGTTAGAGATCCAAAAGTGACCATTAATTAACATAAAAGCTAATAAACTAGTAGGAATTAGGAACAAAAAGAAAAGGTCGAACAAGACCAACATGTTCTCAAGCGTCTAAGTTATTAACAGATTCAATTTTGTTAAAATTATGAAATATTATGAAAAATTAAAATATCCAAGAGATTCTCAACTACCCTTATAAAAAACAATCATTGAACATTAAAATTTTGGTTAAAAACTAAAAAATCTAAATTGAACCACCCAATATTTGATTCACGAAGTTTACCAACCACAAAATTTGATTCGATTTTTGATTTGACCCATAACTAAACTGTTACAAGTTTTCTTTTTGTTGGCACTTCAACTTCAAGATAACTTTTTGGAATGTCAAATATGTCTCTCTTTCAATTCCTAAATAATGTGTTCTAAGATATCTAATCATACACACAAATGACAGAAGAAAGTAACCAAACGGTGCAACCAAATTAAAGGTAGCTTCCTTACTTTTGATGGCTCAGGAAGCAACGCCTCTCTCTCTCTCTCTCTCTCTCTCTCTCTCGCTCTCTCTCACCCACACACGCGCACGCATGATAATTGGCCTTTGTCCAAAAAGCACACAAGCTCACTCCAGAAGTCACGGGTTGGGAAAAGGATCCACCCACCAATTAATCTCCTTTGTCGTATCATCAATAACAACATTATTTACCAAAGGACAAAAACCAGCCTAGCTAGTAGCTAAGCTAATTCATTAAGCTCTCATGCCACCAAAACATAAAAAACTTTGATTAAAAAGTGCATTTAATTATTATTAACTAAAAGCAGACACGGATTAACTAAAAATGATTTATAAAATTCACAATCACACAAACAAACATACATACATACATAATTACATTACATTTTTTTTTCTTTATGTTAAAAAACAGAGAAGATAGAGAGCAGGAAAACAGATGCAAGGGATTGAAAAAGGGATATGATGGAAATGAAAGATGAACGGCCACAAGTAGAGCATCACTGTCACGCACGCTCCATCTCTTCCATTTGAATGGTAAAAAATTGTTACTTAGATTTGAAGGGAATGGCTCTGATCACGACCTGGTGGTACAGTGCCGCGAGCGCTGCCCCGATGAATGGTCCTACCCAGAATATCCACTGCCACCACCACCACCACCGCCAAACCAAAAACGAAAAAACAAACATGAGACGACATAATTATATTATATATACACCAGTTGCGTCTCACCAGCCGAAGATGCTGCGGGGCACTACAAATGGTACCATCATAATATTGGTATTTTAATTTTGTTTTCTATGGCTATGGTAGCTGCCGGATGATAAAGCAATATATAGAAATGGTACTGCGCGCAATGAGTATTTTTTGTTCCATTGTGATGCGAGTAATTATTCAAGTTTGATTTCCCTCAAACTCAATTTGAATTTCTATTAAATTTCTGCAGTACCATTTTACACATAATAAATATTAAGATGGTATTTAGGATTATAAATTTTTTATTTGGTGAATGAAATTTAATATAATTTTATATTAATATGTATCTAAATTTACATAAATTTAAATTTAAATATTAAAATTCATGCTTTGAAATGTACCATTTAACTTGAATTTAGAAACACAATGTTTAAACTTTTAATTCAAATTTGGGTGAACTTGGACAAAATTTAATATAATTTTACATTACATTTTTTTTTCAAATTTAACTCCTCTCCCAAAACATAATGTTAGCATTTTTCTAATATTTTGCAATTTATACTTGTAATTAACATTATTTCGTAGCAAAATCAGGTTAAATTTTAAAATCAACAGTCGAATTAATCGATATACAGAGTTAAAGTAGATGAATTAGAGCTAGCTTACGTGGTCATCCCAAGCTTGATCCTTGTTGAAAATGATGGCCGCACCAAGACTCCTTGCTGGGTTGATCCCCGTCCCTGTTATAGGTATGGTCGCCAAGTGCACCAAAAACACCGCAAACCCTATCGGCAGCGGCGCCAATAACTACCCCCGCACAATCAAAAAATTAATCAAGTGATGAGAGAGAGACAGACAGAGTCTAATACAACTAATCACGTGCTCACACAGAGAGAGAGAGAGAGAGAGAGAGAGAGAGAGAGAGAAGTAGAGAGAATAATTCATACCGGAACGTGGGAATCTCTGGCGTTGCGCTTGGCGTCGGTGGCCGAGAAAACGGTGTAGACGAGAACAAAAGTGCCGACAATCTCGGCGCCAAGGCCATCGCCCTTGGTGTAGCCGGGGCTGACGCTGTTGGCTCCGCCGCCCAGCATCTGGTACTGGTTCTTCTGGAACCCCTTCACCACTCCGGCCCCACAGATCGCCCCCAGGCACTGCATCACCATGTAGAACACCGCCCTCGTCAGCGACAGCTTCCGCGCCAGTAGCAGCCCGAACGTCACCGCTGGGTTTATGTGCCCGCCGGAGATCCCCGCCGTGCAGTACACCAGAGCGAATATCATGCCCCCGAAGGCCCACGCAATTCCCTGGATCCCCACCGTCGAACACTTGCTCGGCGACCTCACCACTCCCATCACCGTTAGCACTGTTATGTATAGGAACAGGAAGGTGGCTATAAACTCCGCGATCCCAGCCCTGTAGAACGACCACGACGAGAGCTCCGCCGGCTCGAATAGTGGCGCCGGCGGAGGTTCACGGTAGTCCTTGTTGGTGTCTTGGCTCTGGGCCGCTGTACCCAGCGGCTGCCGCTCCGAGAACTTGTTGGCTCCCAACCGGACGTCTTCTTCCTTCCCCTCCATTTCTTCTTTCCCTCCCGTTTGATCTGAGGACGGGAACATGGAGTGGTTGGATTTATAGAATGAGTTGATGACGTGAGGACAGGTGACGGGGTCCCAAATGGAGAATTTATTGTTTTTTATTTTTCTTATCCTAATATCCTGTGACCGACCACTCAATTTTCGAGATTTTCATATTTCCTAACCTCGGATGACTAAAATGCCCTCGCCCGTGCTTCGAAGACGACATTTGGCTGGGCGGCGAACGGTGTGCTATTGTATATGGAACTGATACCATTTTAATTTTTTGATTTTCTGTTTAGAAACAAAAATCAAAGAAAAATAAATTTTGGCCATAAATTGATACTTATGAGTACTCAAATAGATAAAAAATAGAATTATTAAATTATACGACTGCTTTTAAAAATTATCAACTTTGTGTTGAATAGTGAAATTTAAATAATATTATCAAATACATGTTGTCAAATTTTGATAATATATATTTATATTTTAGATATTTCTAAGTATTTTATTCTATAAAAATTTAAATATAATTTATATGTAATTTAAAATGACTTTAATATAAAAACTACAATATATAGTTCAAATTTATTAAACTATCCAACGTTCACTTTTTGCATTTCACAAATGAGATTTTTATTGAATATGAGAGTTATATCATTTCATTTTTGTTTAGAAATCCTAAACGAATAAAATATAATTTTTGGTTTTGAATTGTTATATTATTTTTAATATTTAAAATTATGTAACTTGAAAAAATTATTTATATATAACTATTAATTAAAATTTTAAAACATAATAAATAAGAAATTTATAAATAAAAAAATTAACTCATTCAAAAATATTTTTTAACATTTTTCAATTATTATGCATGATAAATAAATTTTGAAAAACTAAAAAATTATTTAAAAAGAGATAACAATACAATCATATTATTATTTTTAATGATATTTCTCAATTTAAACTCTTTTTTATTTTAATTATTTTAGTTATATTTTGAAATAGAGAAAAAGAAATTAAACTTCATTAAGATTTGATAAAAAGACATTTCAAAAATTTCAAGTACTTTTCTTGATATTTTCCTAAGATTTCAAGAATTTCAAAAAACTATCGTGAGATTTGTCAAAAAAATACAAATATTCTCTTATATTTTACAAAAAAATACAAATGTTTTAAAAAAAAATTTGTCTAATTGTATCATTTTTAAAACACCGAACAAGTTTTCTATTTTTTTGGCCAAAATTAAGGATAAGTGAATGTCTTTTATGCCTTGAAATATTATTTGATTTGAGAATAAAATTTAGGGTAAAATACTATTTGATTTAAAATATTATTTGATTTGAGAATATTATCAAATAAGGTGCTCTTTTTAAATTTTTTGTTTCGTACAATTTGAATGAGACTAAATAAAGTAATTTATCAATTGCGTATTTAAAAAGTTAAAATTTATGCTTTAGATTTAAACAAAAAGCATTATAATATTATATTTAATTTTAGGTGCAGTAAAAAAGCAACTCGGGTGCGAAGAGCGATAATTGGCTGCGATAACGGGCCTTTCTAGGTCACGTTTGGCTCGTGCTTCTTTGCAGGACACGTGGCTAGAGAAGGTTGCTTTTGCAGGTGGTCCACTAAATTTCTGAAACGTGGTATGATGCAGCTGCACAATGGGCCCATGCGGACTCAGGATCAATGGTCTACCCTCTCTAGCCATGCTTTTCAAGGATCAATGTGCTATGAGAATTAATTGATAAATAATTTTTTAATATTTATGTACATAATAATGTCAATTTTTTAAATAAATATTTGCTCAAACTTGAAAATAAATCTTTTCTTAAGCTAAAAATGAACCAAAATTTCAAATATATATATAAACAAGCTGGAAAATTTAAATAACCATTTTTTTATCAATTTGAGATCATATGAGATACACAATAAATTAATTAATTTCTCAACTGGCTAATCAAGTAATTTCTTAAATAAATAAATAATTTTCATTGTATCTTAATTTATTTATCTTTTAGATTTCAAATTCAGACCTCAACTTTTATCTATTTATCTCAATAAATAAACTTTAATAAATTATAATCAAGTTAAGAACTAGTGGTCTTATTTTGAATATTTAGATTAACAGCAAATTGAAGAAGGAAAAAAGTGTCAATAAAGTCCACAACTAGAAATTGCAAATTTCATTTTTAGCCTTTTTACTTGAATAATTTATAATTTTTGTGTGCAGTTGTAATAATTAAAATAGAGCATAATAAGTTAGTGGTGGACTATAAATAATTTAACCATAGTTAACCAAGTAATAATGATTAACTATGTATTATTCTTCTCTTTGTGTGGGTGTATGTGTTTATTTTATTTTAATAAATGTCGAGTACTTTTTATTCTCTCAATGAGTGAGACAAACGGGGTCGACTTCTAATGCTTTCATTAGCTTAATATTATATTACACTTACCTATTTTTTAAAATAACTTTAACTTTATACGAGCTAATAATTAATTGTTTTGCTCAAAGAAGCACTAAAATAAAAAATAAAAAAAATAGGCATTTTGTTCTAATAGTTATCCCTGATTTGTCGGATTACACTAATCTATGTCAACTACCTGTTTGATTAAAATAAAACACTCTAATTTTATGTGACAATATGCAGATAATGTAAGAAATAGAAGAGCTGTCATAAAAAAAGAAATAAAAATTAAATGGAATAACAAGGACAAAGAGGGTTTATGGAATAATGCAAGTTTAGTAGGTGGGATTATTTAGCCTTATAACTTGTGAAATATAAAATTTTTAATTTTTCAAACAATTACAAAAATATTACATTATTTTGCTCTTAATTCATTATATTTTATCCTACCAAATAAATATAGGAATTATATTAATGCGCTGGGTTCGACCTAGAGAGAGAGAGAGGGAGAGAGAGAGAGCAATTAAGATGCAGTATTATTTAATTGAATTAATAAATCTGGCGATGAGATTAAAGAAAGAAAGGATGAATGTGTGGAGGTGGCAGTTCCAACAAAACAAAAGGAACAGATTACGCCTGAAGACAACCTAACCTATAAAATTCAGAATTTACAAGTGCTGACAGGCGCATGTACAGTGTAATTGCGAAAGCATAGAGAGAGATGAGGTGTCCACGAGCTACCGCCTCTTTAATTTGGGCCACTGCTTTTTCCGCCGCTGCCCAGTCCTCACCTGCTCCCCGTCTTCGCCGTGTCGGGGTGACTTGCGTTTTTCCTGCTTTTTAAATTTTTTAGCCTATGGAATTAAATGGATTGGAGCGGCGCTGTAATTTTTGGAGGAAGTTTGGGGTAATTTAATTGCTGGGTTACTTTTTGTGATCTTCGCCTGGATTTTGTGAATAATTGATAATTATTCAACTTTCTTATCACATCTACTTTTCAAATAATTCTTTTCAAAATACTTTTTTTTTTTTTTATTGAAAAAGCTAGCCCAATTCATAAGTAAAGTAAATACTTCTTTATTTAGAATTCTAAATCAGAAAAAATTTAAAAATAATCAATATAATTAACTCATTTATTATTATAAAAGTAGAGGATCTATCACTAAGTGAAAGATTAAATTAGGAAGTTATTTGTCAAAAGAAAAAAATGAGAAAGTGCTTGAAATTGCTTCAAGAAATTAGGAAAAATATGAAAGAGAGAAGAAAAAAAAAAGATAATTATAGTGAAAGAGTCTCAAATGAATTCATTTTTAGTCTCAAGAGCTTCGAGGTTATAAGAATTATCTATTTAAAATAATTAATACTATATATATCATATGTGGTTTGAGTTTATCTTCTTTACAATTTGAGTTTACTTCTTATTATTTTTTATTTTGCAATGTTAATTAAATACAACAAAGTAAATTTCATTAAGTCAATATCTTATATCCGTTCATATTGGTAGTTACAAAACACTAGTTAATGGAAGACTTTGGATTATTCGATCTTGTATGCAGGATTAAAGATGAGTTTGCTATAATTACACACATATAACAACTATGATCTTACAAATTTTTACAAATTTTATATTATTTATTGTTCTTTAAATACAAGTACACTAGACCAACCATTCAGTCTTAATACTTATCAAGTATAAATAAATATGTAGATGTACATGTATGTAGATGAATATTAATTTTTTTTTCTAGTTTTTCATTGTGCAATAGTCATCTTTATTACACGGCATTCCATGTACATGTACTTTCTTAATCCTATTTTTGTTTTTAAAAAAATTACATAATTGGTTAGGCTTTTCACTAACTCTATTGATTTTTGTCTATTGAAGATGGATCATGATTGTATCCACCTGGTTCAATTGGTAATTTTTTTTTTTTATGAGGATAGAAGTTAAATTTTACTCTTAGAGACTTTAAATTTTTTTTTTTTTTTGGTTTGACTATACAAGGCCCCCCAAAGGGACAAGCCCAAAGCCCAAAGCCCAAAGCGCAACTAACCACCCAAAGTGCTCAAAGATACAATCAAACTAATAAATATCAATAAATGTCTTTTCAATGCAACCACAAAGACTTAAATGGATGCAAAAGCCTAGTTCGAGAATTTAAATTTGTCGAGGGATGCTATTTGTATATATTTGTCTATATTGAGGTGATTGGGGGGACCTTTATGGTGGTTGAGTGAAGTGATCCTTGTGAGGGATTTTAAGAAAATTATTTTGTAAGACTGAATAAGTTGTAAATCTATTAATTAAGTTCATTCAAATAAATAGATTTATATTAAATTTTTTATCTTTTCTAAGTGAAAAAAATTAGATGAAAGGTTTTTAAGGTTTCAGTGGGCCTAAAAAATGATTCAAAATATTTTTATTTCTTTATTATATTTTTGATCGAAAAGAGAGGCAGCAAAGATATATATATATATATATACAGACATCAAATATAAACGTTTGTATGATAAAGAGAACCAAAAAGGACTGTTCAAAGGCGCACATGCATCCGATCCACATCCAAAAAGATTAAAAGTTGGGGTTTGGTTTGGGTGGGCAAAAAGCAAAGGAGCTTTCAAAGGGGTAGGTTCCCCTCCGCTTCTAATTTGAGTTCAGGTATGTGTAAATATCATGTCATGCACCGCTGGAGCCTGCAGTTTGATTTCTCTTCACTTGATTTTAGCATACGTAACTTAAATGCCAAAATTCACATTCTTGAATTAACAAGACACCAAATAGCTTAAGACCAAAATCCCAAGTGACCTTTACGCCCCACCTGCCCGCCTAGCTAGCTCCTTTTTTTTTTTTACATACCTATATGTGCATGCCAATTCATGATGGGCTTGGAAAAGTGCAATGTAAAATCTGTGGGTGAGCTTAATTATGTGATACATGATCACCCATCATTGACATTTTGATAGCTTGAGACTGAAGCAAGAATGGTGGGGGGCAGTGATTTTTATTTTGTAGGCGGACAATATTATTCCTATCCCAGATTTCCCATCCACACCGACGCTCACATATTCTTTGCATGCTCGCCTCCCACTACCCTAGGCGCCAGCTACCATAACTCGCGGCTAGCTACAATTTTAATCATTACAATGTTTCCAAGAAAGCTAGATGTGAATGTTAATGTGATGGAGTTAACTTACTTTGGAGTTTAAAGTTCTAAATCTAAATAAAAGTCTACTTAATTTTTTTTCTTAGGTTTTGATTGGATAATTAATGTTAGACTTTCATCATATCAATCTAAAAAGGCCACGCACTTCCTTCGTCAATTTTAATTACCGATCAACTCAAATTTGATTGAATACCACACTTGTTGGTATTATTATTTGTGGCTATTGTTGCGAGATAACAAGTTGAAAAACTTTCGTGGATCTTTCGATCTCGATCCCCTGAAAATGACAAAAAAAGAAGTAAGGCTTGGAGGACCCGAAGTGTACTTCGAGGGATCACTCCGATGCTTAAGTTAGGGATTGACTTTAAGAGGTATGAAACAATAGTAAAGTATGGTTTAGAATGAGATATATTAACCTCTTCTCTGAGTCCCTATTTATAGTGAAGGAATTTGACCCGATCGTGATATGTCATTTATTGGCGAATTATGGTGCGAGCGTGAATCACTCCGGTTATTACCTTATTGGTGTCGATGACTCTGGTCATTCTAAGGCGGACATCAATTGCTGCGACAAGGCGATTGACTTGGGTAGTAACCGCCCTCATCAATGTTGGGCCTTAGTCTCCTCTTGACTTATGAGGTGATATACTTTTGGGGTTTATCAGTTGCCCCCCCTTTAGTTTCAAATTTTGAAGTTCGTTTCCAAAGTTCAAAAGTTGTTCTTGTTGGGCTTTTTGGAGCCTAGTTGCATTTTATCCGGATGATGACTCGATATGAAATAAGGTTGCGTAGATTAGGGGTGTGCTTGGCTTACTCGAGCCAATCTTGCGACGCTCCTGGCTTTGCCGAGCCAAACTCGAGGGGGAGTTGGCTAGTCCGAGTCGAGGTGGAGGCGTACATGGCTTTGCCAAGCCATATTTGGGTGTGGCTTGCAGAGCCAAATGTACTAACATGCTGGCTCATCGGAGTCGATGCTTCTGTGTGCGAGTCGTGCCGTGTTTTTTGGCTTACCTGAGCCGATGATGCCAAGCAGGTCTTTGTCTAGCATTTTGTGTCGAGCAGGTCTCCATAAGACATTTGTACCAAGCAACTCATCGTGGGGCATTCGTGCCGATTTGCTCTTCATGAGACATTTTTGCCGAGCTGCCAAGCTGCTCCACATGGGCATTCTTGCCAAGTTGCTGAGCTGCTCTACATAGACATTCTCGCTGAGCTACCGAGCTACTCCTCATGAGAATTCTGCTGAGCTGCCAAGCTGCTCCTCATGGGCATTCTTGTCGAGTTATCGAGCTGCTCCTCATGGGTATTCTTGCTGAGCTGCTCTTCATTTGGAATTCTTGTCGAGTTGTCGAGCTGCCCTTCATTTGGAATTCTTGTCGAGCTGCTGAGCTGCTCTTCATTTGGAATTTTTTTCTAACTACCGAGCTGCTCTTCATGGGCGTTCTTACCGATTTGCTCTACATTGGCATTGTAAGAACCCAAACCGTGATAACTGGGTTAAATATTTAAAGAGAGGGACATTTTGGTAAAAGAGCAGATTTCGTCGACGAAGCCTTTGTTCTTCTTTCTTGTTGACGAAATTCAAAGACTCATCGACGAGGAGAAGCTGAGGAGTCTCGGAGAAACCAGCGATCTCAGATTCGTCGACGAGGCCATAGATTTGTCGACAAAGACTGTGATAGATTTGTCGACGAGAACACCATTTCGTCGATGAATTTGCTCGAGTCAAAGGGCTATAAAAGGAAATTTACATTACTTCTTCATTAAGTAACTTAGAAAATCTCTCTCTCTCTCTCTCTCTAAACCTCTCCCTACTCTCTCTCTCCCTCTAGATTTCTTCGCCGATCGTTGACGGAATAGGAAATCTGAAGTTACCACGAGGATTGTGGAAGGATTCTCTACAATTTCTACGGATCAGAATCTCGTTTCGGAGTTTTCGAGTTTCGGTGAAAAATCGAGGTAAGGCTTGGTTTTCAATTCTGATCCGATAGTTTTATAGGTAACGATCTTGTGAACATATTCTGTACTGTGATTTGTAGGTTTTGGAACTTGGTTCGCTGTTTAGGAGCCTTGGAGTTTGGGATTTGGTTTACGGGGTTAAGGTAAGGGGAAACTGTGTTATATTGGTTATTTTGGAAATCGGACTCGGTGAAACTGTGGTTCACGGTCTTGTGTGTGTTTTGGTTACTCATTTGGGGGGATCTAACAGGAAAAACTATGGGTTTTTCATTATTGCAGTTTTGGGAAAAGGGGGCGATAGGTTGCATCCCGGGTTTTGTTGAAAATCGTGGGTATATGTTGATTTATACTATGATATTGGGATGGTCATGCCTTGACTTTGTTTAAATTGTATTTGTTTGGAAAACCATGATTTAGATTACCAAATGGGTGTGGTTTGTTTGGTTATATGAGCATGCATATATTGTATCTTTGTGAAATAGGAACAGGGTTCCGAATTGTTCCAGGTTTGAAAATCTAGCTTTTGCCAAAGAGTGATGGGTCGGCTTTCGAGCCGAAGGGTGTGTGAACACCAGATCTGCACCGGTTCAATGCTGATGCTATGTCAGGTTTTCAGGGGTACCGGCGTTTGCTGAAGGGTGTGAAATATCACCAGACAGTCCGGCTTCGAGCCAAAGGGTGTGAAATACCACCAGATCACCGATTTTTACCGATGGGTGTGACATACCACCAGACAGTCTGGCTTCGAGCCAAAGGGTGTGACGACACCAGATTATATTGCTTAATTAGTGAAAATACTAGAACTGTTTTGATTGTTTTGACTATTGATCTATGCATGTAGTGTATCATGATAACACTCAAATGCCACACACCGATATAACTTGTGTTCTTCCTTACTAAGAGTAGTCTCACCCCTGCTGTACGTACATTTTTACAGGTCCTTCGGGTAACCGAAACTAGTGTCCTGGTGTAGGGAGCGTAGTGGCCGGTGTACCGCGTTTAACGCTAAGTAAGTGCTAGGACTGTAATTTTGGTGGGTTGCCATTTTGGGATGTGTTGGGCACCCATTTGTACATTTTGATAGAGCATTGTGTCTGCCCTTGTATAGACTCTGGTATGGTACTGTATATGTTTATATAGAATGATTTTGCCACTGCGTATATGATTATGTTTGGATGTGTTTAGGGTGTCTGGGAACCCCACGGGGTCGGACCCTCATCCTTTGTACTGTATCTGTGATGATTTGTATGATATAGGGACATGTTAGGTTACATTTTCACCCTTGGGTCCCATTTCGAGGTTTGGGGCATGACAGTTTGGTATAAGAGCTAACTAGGTTACTAGATCTTGTAGACTTGGTTATGCTTAGTTATGAGTACATACCAGAGTATAGGATGTGGATATGGGTAAAGTTGGTTGAGGGTTGTTCGGTTGCTAAACCGGAATTTGTCGACGGTATTCCGTGTTTTTCCTAGGATGGCGATTCCAGTAAAAGCAGGGCAAATCACTGATGACTTTCGTGTCGGTGTGATAGGATAGACCTAGACCTGGTAGGGAGTAGTTAACACGATTAGTGTAGATCATTGTATTAACTGTATGTGTTGTAGGGATACTGATAGATTCCTATTGGGTTACAGAATGAAACCCAAGGATAATAACCTGGGAAGTGGCTCCAAGGAGGCTGCGAGTGATGAGTCTCCTTCTGTGCCTCGAGGTTTGACGAGGCAGGTATTATGGGAGATCGGGCAGAGTGTGAGGAGACGCGAGCGCTCTCCAACTGCTGCGGGGTGCACCATTGAGAGGTTCACACGCATGCATCCTCCAACATTCTCTGGAGGACCTGACCCAGCGACAGCAGAGGACTGGATGGAGAAGACTGAAAGGATTCTAGGAGTCCTGCACTACACGGATAGGCAGTGAGTCCTCTATGCTACTTTCCAGCTGTCTGGGGAGGTGGGTCGATGGTGGACTGCGGTGAGTCTGCTGGAGAAGCAGAGAGCCGATCTTGAGGAGATGTCATGGAGCCGATTCAAGGAGGTATTCTTTGACAGATACTTTTCGGCTTCAGTACGGGATATGAAGGCAGATGAGTTTTCTGCTCTGACGCAGGGGAATTTGACGGTGCAGGGGTATGCGGCTCGATACATAGAGTTGTCTGGCTTTGCACCATGTATGATCTCAAGTGAGTATGAAAAGACTTGGAGGTTCGAGAAGGGTTTGAGGAAGGATATCCGCAGACTGGTGGGTATGCTTCAGATCCGTGAGTTCTCGGTGTTGGTGGATAAAGCCATGGTGATTGAGACTGGTATTCGAGAGGATGAGGCAGATCAGGAATTGAAGAAGAGGACAGTACCTTCTGGTTCTCAGACAGGATCTCGTCAGGGATCGTGGAAGAAGAGGAGCAAGGGCTCAGGTTATCGTCAGAATACCGAGCGCTAGGATTCTCAAATGAGCCAGACTCGTGGATGTTGTGCCAGATGCCATAAATGGCACGAAGGTGAGTGCTAGTCATTTGGGGGTAACTGCTATAACTGTGGCCAGCCAGGTCACATATTTCGTGATTGTCAAGCGCCGAGGCGAGACGTGCCTGGATCTAGTGTGAACCGAGGGAGCAATCAGACACCTCGAGGAACCATTCAGATGAATACAGCTCCGGCCAGAATATACTCTCTTCTCCAGTGGACGCTAAGCATGCAGGTAACGTGGTGACAGGTACCTTATTATTGCTTTCGAATAAAGCTTATGTTTTATTTTATTCGGGTGCCACCCATTCTTTTGTGTCTGTGAATTTTATGGTATGGTGTAGGGTTAAGACTTGAGATATAAATGAGGTGTTATCTGTTACTACATCATTTGGGAGTGTATTTTTCTATAGGAAGATGTTAGTAGACTACCCAGTGGAAATTTAGGAGAAGCTGCTACCGGCAAATCTTATGGTATACGACATATCGGGATTCGACGTTATTCTGGGGATGGATTGGTTGTTCTTTAGTTATGTTGTGATCGACTGTCGTAGGAAGGTAGTAGTGTTTAGACCTCCAGGGGAGCAGGAATATGAATTCGTGGGATTATGTGTGCGTCCAGTGCCACAGATTCTGTCGGTACTACAGGCGAGGAGGCTACTCTTGGACGGATGTCAAGGGTACCTAGCTTGTGTGGAGGAACCGTCGCGGAATGAGTTAAGGCTTGAGGAAATTCGAGTAGTCAACGAGTTCCCGGATGTGTTTCTGGATGATTTACCCAATTTACCTCCAGATCGTGAGGTAGAGTTTGTGATAGAGTTGGTGCCTAGTAAGGCACCGATCTCTAAAGCTCTGTACCGGATGGCTCCAGCAGAACTTTAGAAGTTGAAGTAGCAGCTACAGGAATTGTTGGACAAGGGATTCATTCGACCTAGTGTTTCACCCTAGGGAGCTCCGGTACTATTTGTGAAGAAGAAGGACGGGTCGATGCTGATGTGCATTGATTACCGTGAGATTAACAAGGTAAATGTGAAAAATCGCTATCCTTTACCTCGTATAGATGATCTTTTTGACCAGTTGCAGGGGACACGGGTCTTTTCGAAGATCAACTTACGGTTAGGATATCATCAGGTGTGTAGCGACCCTACTTAATTAACATGATTTTTTTTTCCACTGTAGTAATTAGCATACTCTGATACCATAACATTATCCTAAGCAACAGGAAGCAAAAATCATACAAACATAACCATAAACCACTATATACAATACCAGAACCAATACCAGAGTGCTGAAATGTTTTCCAAAATATACAAAGATAATTGTATCCCCAAAAATGCCCTCAACTAGCTAAGGCTACACAAAATCATTCCCACAAATGATACTCACTCTCTGACAGGGCACTACAGACGCCCCTCTATTTGCGAGCCTGATCTGCTTGCCTACCTAGATCACCTGAAAAATATTTCAACACTGGGATGAGCCAACGCTTAGTAAGAGAAAATATGCTATTACTAGTGTGTGGCAAATGAGCTACTATATATATCATGAAATCTATTTCATATAAATATGAATAACTGAGTATAGTACAAATAATAAAGCACACCACCCCTTTTCCCTATTGCTTAACATATCAGTATTATGGTTATAATTCAAAATACTTCTAGTGTATATAGTAGGATCCCTATTTCTGTAAATCAATACGTAAGTAATAGTAATTGAAACTGTTCCCTATGGCTATCTATGTCATGACATGCCCCTCATGACGAGGTTGTGTGTAGGGTGGATTTACCCTGGCTGGCCAACCAGGAATAAATCACCGAACTCCATCAGTCGACCTGCCCACCTCAACCCATATCTGGATAGGGAGCCTAACCTCTTCAAGGGCCTAGGGGGTCGACCGTACCACTTATTATCTAAATAGGTGGTTGCACTCATAAAAATACATAGTATCTATAGCAACGGCACCGTGCTCTGTAGCTACAAGTCCAACAGGGTCTGATATCGTATAATATATTTCTGTATACATGTTTATCTGATTTACCGTGATTCTGAAGTACTAAAATAACCATGATACTGCATAACGTACTAAAATCTGAATAATCATAACATGGAACTGCATATTCGTAATACTGAAATTCGTATAATCACGGTACTGAGATTCGTATAATCATGGTACTAAAATTCGTAAAATCATGGTACTGAAGTTCACATAATCATAGTACGTAAATTCGTAAAATCATGGTATTGAAATTCATAAAAATCATGAAGCTAGCATTTGTAAAACATATCTCCCTATTACATACATATTCACAAGCCACGCCATACTTTAATACATAATTTTCGTAAACAAATAAGCTGTATAATATTTAGAAATATCCTAGCATAGCATATTTCCCTTACCTTATATCTGAAAAGCCCCTATTGTACTCTAGCCCAATACCCACAGGGCCTCCTACAAAACACCCTGAAACCAATATTTGTCAGAACTAAACATCAGTATTTTTTTGCCTGTATCATTTCCTATAACTACCATAAGGCCAAAAGGAGACTAAAAGGCCTTACCCTGAATTTGGGATGATTTCCAACTCCGATTTCCCGACGATCTGCTCTGGTAGATGCATAGAGAACTCCGCCAGGAGCATCGTGGTAGCTTCGGATCATCGATCCAGCGACTGGTGGGGCCGAAAATGAAGAGAGAAGGGAGAGAGAGTCGTAGGAGAGAGAGAGGAGAGAGAGAGCGGCGAGAGAAATGTGATAAAATCTCGAGTTTCCACTATTTATAAGGTCAGGTTCGTCGACAAGCCCTTCACAAAATTCGTCGACGAGGCCCTAAGTTTGTTGACGAAATTCAGAGCAGCCCGAACCTTCTCTTGGTATTTTCTCGTCGACGAAATTTTGAAGACCTTCGTCGACGAGACCCTGTGTTCTTCGACGAAGTAGGGCAATTTCCTAAATTTATGATTATTTAATATTATCTCCAAAATGCAATGTCGTCATCGAAGTCTACGACCTCCTTCAGTTTCTGTATCTATTTTCTCTCCCTTTTAATTATTAAAATGCTATTGTTTTTCAGGTCACTACAAGGTGAGTGTCAAATCGGAGGATGTAGCGAAGACTGCTTTCCGAACCAGATATGGCCACTATGAGTTCTTAATCATGCCTTTTGGGTTGACGAATGCTTCGGCAGTGTTCATGGATCTGATGAACAGGGTTTTCCATGAGTACCTAGATTGGTTCGTAGTGGTATTCATTGATGAAATTCTGGTATACTCGAGGAGTACGAAGAGCATGAGGATCATTTGAGGCTAGTATTATAGATTCTGCGGGAAAAGAAGTTGTATGCTAAGCTGAAGAAATGTGAATTTTGGTTGAGTCAGATTGCGTTCTTAGGCCATATAGTTACTGGGGATGGAATATCAGTTGATCCTAGCAAAATTGAAGCTGTGGTTGACTGGGTAAGGCCAAAGAATGTGCAGGAGGTTTGGAGTTTTCTAGGACTGCCGGGTTACTATCGTCAGTTCTTAGAGGGTTTCCCTAAATTATATGGACCTCTGACACGATTGACCAGGAAAGGAGTGCAGTTTGAGTGGATCAGTGATTGCGACAGTGCTTTCAGGCGTTGAAGCACCAACTGGTTACTACTCCAATGTTGACCATTCCTTCGAGGGATGGTGGGTTTGTGATTTATAGCGACGCATCTCTAAAAGGTTTGGGATGTATGCTCATGCAGCAGGGTAAGGTAGTAGCTTATGCTTCTCGGCAATTGAAAGAGTACGAGAAGAACTACCCAAGATGTGATCTAGAGTTGGCTGCTGTTGTGTATGCATTGAAGATCTGGCGACATTATCTATACGAGGTGCAGTGTGAGATCTTCACTGACCATAAGAGCCTCAGGTATTTATTCACACAGAATGAGTTGAACATGAGGCAGAGAAGGTGGCTTGAATTGATTAAGGACTACAATTGCATGATCAGTTATCACCCGGGGAAGGCTAATGTGGTGGCTGATGCATTGAGTCGGAAGTCAGGGCCTGCGGCTGTATCTGCGGTTGTAACTCAGTATCACATCAGACGGTATTTGGAAAGCTCAAGTATAGAGTTGGTGGTTGGTGATCATAAGGCTTTTCTTGTTGGTTTGGTGGTCACATCGACCTTGTTTGAGCGTATAAAGGCCGCGTAGGCTAGTGATGTAGAGTTGGTAGAGGTTAGGGAAAAGGTACAGCAGGGACTGATTACGGAATTTAACATCTCTAAGGGAGGTGTGTTGAGGTTTGGGACCAGACTGTGTGTTCCGAACGATGATAAGATCAGAAGGACAATTCTAGAGGAGGCACATTGTTCTATGTACACGGTACATCCTGGTAGTACGAAGATGTATCGGGACTTGCGGAAGACCTTCTGGTGGTCGGGTATGAAGAGGCAGATTGCTCAGTTCATGGAACAGTGTTTGACATGTCAGCGAGTGAAAGTTGAACATCAGAGGCTGGCAGGGCCATTGCAGCCTTTACCTATTCCAGTGTGGAAATAGGAGCATATTTCCATAGATTTTGTGACCGGGTTGCCATCAGCGCTTCACAGGCAGAATGTTATTTGGGTGATGGTGGATAGATTGACGAAATCTACTCATTTCGTACCGATGAAAGTTAGCTATCCTTTGAGTAGGCTAGCAGATTTGTATGTGCATTAGGTTGTGAGAATGCACAGGGTACCGGTGTTCATTGTGTCAGATCAAGATCCGAGGTTTACTTCTCGATTCTGAACGAGTTTGCAGGAGGCATTGGGGAGGAAGCTTACGTTCAGTACAGCATTCCACCCCCAGACTGATGGACAGTCGGAGAGGAAGATACATATATTGGAAGATATGCTGCGAGCTTGTGTGTTAAATTTTGGTGGTAGCTGAATAAAGTTTATGTAAGAACCCGAAATATGAAAAATGGGTTTAAATATTAAGAGAGGGGCAAAATTGGAAATTGCTCGGGTCAAAGGGCTATAAAGGAAATTCTCATTTCTTCCAAGCTAAGCAAACTTAGATTTCTCTCTCTCTCTCTCTCTCTCTCTCTCTCTCTCTCTCTCTCTCTCTCTCTCTAAACCTCTCCCTACTCCTTCTCTCTAGAATTCTTCGCCAATCGTTGACGGAATCGGAAAATGGAAGCTACCACGAGGATCATGGAAGGATTCTCTACAACTTCTACGAATTGAAATCTCATTTCGAAGATTTTTGGGTTTCGGCCTAAAATCGAGGTAAGGCTCAGTTTTCAATTCTGATCGGTAGATTTGTAGGTAACTATCTTGTGAACATATTTTGTACTGTGATTTGTAGGTTTTGGAACTCGGTTCGCTGTTTAGGGACCTTGGAGTTCGAGATTTGCTTACGGGGTTAAGGTAAAGGGAACTATGTTTATATTAGTTATTTTTGAAATCGGACTCGGTGGAACTGTGGTCCACAGTCTTGTGTGTGTTTCGACTACTCATTTGGGGGGATCTAACGGGGAAAACTATGGGTTTTTCATTATTGCAGTTTTGGGAAAAAGAGGGCAACAGGCTGAATCCCGGGTTTTGTTGAAAACCGAGTATATGTGTGATTTATACTGTAATATTGAGATGGTCGTGCCTTGACTTTGTTTAAACTATATTTTTTTGGAAAACCATGATTTAGATTACCAAATGAGTGTGGTTTGTTTGGTTATATGAGCATGCATGTGTGTGTGATATGTTGAAATGCTAGTAGGAATGCGGTTCCGAAATTGTCCTAGGTACTAAGACTGTCCGGATCTATATCCGAGGGCGTGTTATCACCAACCATGTAGGCAAGAGTGTCCGACTCTATATCCGAGGGCGTGAGCCTATTCCGTTAGATCAGGCCAAAGGGTGTGGATCCACCAATTTAGCACCGGTACGATGCCATAGGAGTCGGGGACTAGTCATGTGCCGGTGGCGCCGTGTTCGCGGGTTGGCTACGGGCCAATGTCGTATGTCGCTGGCTGGCTTCAGGCCGAAGAGTGTGGCGACACTGAGGATTACTGATCATGTGTATGTAGTGTGACGGAGCTGCGTATAAATGGCCGCCGTATGTGTGCGTGTATGCACTTTGTAAATTAGTACTGGAATGCATTTAACTTGCGTGTATGTTGTATCATGATAACACTCAAATTCCACACACCGATATAACCTGTGTTCTTCCTTATTGAGAGGTGTCTCACCCCTACTGTACGTACATTTTTATAGGTCCTTTGGGTAACCGGAACTAGCATCCTGGTGTAGGGAGCGTAGTGGCCGGTGTACTGCGTTAGCGCTTGGGTAAGTGCTAGGATTGTAGTTTTGTTGGGTTGCCACTTTTAGTTTTATTTGGGCACCCAGTTTGTACGTTTAGTTAGAGCCATATCTGTTCTTGTATAGACTCTGGTATGGTACTGCATATGTTGATATAGAATGACTTTTTTCGTTGTGTATATGATTATGATTGGATGTGTTTAGGGTGCCTGGGAACCCCACGGGGTCGGACCCTCATCCTTTGTACTAGATCTGTGATGATTTGTATGATACATGGATAGATTAGATTATATTTTCACCCTCGGGTCCCATTTCCGGGTTCGGGGTGTGATAACTTGGTATCAGAGCTAACTAGGTTACTAGATCTTGTAGACTTGGTTAGGCTTAGTTATGAGTACATACCAGAGTATAGGATGTGGATCTGGGTAGAGTTAGTTAAGGGTTGTTCGGTTGCTAGACCGGGAATTGTCGACGGTATTTTATGTTTTTCCTGGGATGACGATTCCAGTAAAAGCAGGGCAGATCTTTGATGACTTTCGTGTCGGTGCTATAGGACAAACCTAGACCTGGCAGGAAGTAGTTAACATGATTAGTGTAGATCATTGTGTTAACTGTATGTGTTATAGGGATACTGATAGATTCCTATTGTGTTGCATAATGGAGCCCAAGGATAATAATCTGTGAAGTGGCTCCGAGGAGACTGCGAGTGATGAGTCTTCTTCTGTGCCTCGGGGTTTGACGAGGCAGGTATTGCGGGAGATCGGGCGGAGTGTGAGGAGACGCGAGCGTTGTCCTACTGATGCGGGGTGCACCATTGAGAGGTTCACACGCATACATCCTCTGACGTTCTCTGGAGGACCAGACCCGACGACAGCAGAGGACTGGATGAAGAAGACTAAGAGGATTATGGGAGCCTTGCATGGAACGGATAGGCAGCGAGTCCTCTATGCTACTTTCCAACTGTCTGGGGAGGCGAGTCGATGGTGGACTGCGGTGAGTCTACTGGAAAAGCAGAGAGCCGGTCTAGAGGAGATGACGTGGAGCCAATTCAAGGAGGTGTTCTTTGACAGATACTTCCCGGCTTCCGTACGAGATGCGAAGGCATATGAGTTTTCTGCGCTGACTCAAGAGAGTTTGACGGTGTAGGGGTATGCGGCTCGATACATAAATCTGTCCCGCTTTGCACCATGTATGATCTCGAGCGAGTATGAGAAGACTCAGAGGTTCGAGAAGGGTTTGAGGAAGGATATCCGTAAACTAATGGGTATGCTTCAGATCCTCGAGTTCTTGGTGTTGGTGGATAAAGCCATGGTGATCGAGACTGGTATCTGAGAGGACGAGGTGGATTAGGAATCGAGGAAGAGGAAGGTACCTTCTGGTTCTCAGACAGGATCTCATCAGGGATCGTGGAAGAAGAAGAGCAAGGGCTCGGGTTACCGTTAGAATACCGAGCGCTAGGACTTTCAGATGAGCCAGACCAGTGGTCGTTGTACCAGATGTCACAGGTGGCACGAGGGAGAGTGCCGGTCATTTGGGGGTAGTTACTACAATTGTGGCCAGCCAGGCCACATGTCTCGCAATTGTCGAGCATCGAGGCAAGACGTGCCTGCAGTTAGTAGGGACCGAGGGAGTAATCAAATACCTCGGGGAACCGCTCAGACGATTACAGCTCTATTCAGAGTATATTCTCTTACTCCAGTGGACGCTGAGCATGCAAGTAACGTGGTGACAAGTACCTTATTATTGCTTTCGAAAAAGCTTCTGTTTTGTTTGATTCGGATGCAACCCATTCCTTTGTGTCTATGAATTTTATGGGACGGTGTGGGGTTGAGACCTGAGACATGAATGAGGTGTTATCTGTTACTACGCCATCTGGGAGTGTATCTTTCTATAGGAAGATGTTGATAGACTGCCCAATGAAAATTCAGGGAAAGCTATTACCGGTGAATCTTGTGGTATACGACATGTTAGGGTTCGACATCATTCTGGGAATGAACTGGTTGTTCTCCAATTATGCCGTGATCGACTGTCGTAGAAAAGTGGTAGTTTTCAGACCTCCTGGGGAGCTGGAGTACGAGTTCATGGGATCGTGTGTGTGTTCAGCGCCACAGATTCTATCGGCACTACAGGCGAGGAGGCTACTCTTGGACTGATGTCAGGGGTATCTAGCTTGTATGAAGGAACCGCCGCGGGATGAGTTGAAACTCGAGGATATTCGGGTAGTCAGCGAATTCCCGGATGTGTTTCCAGATGATTTACCCGGTTTACCTCTAAATCGTGAGGCGGAGTTTACGACAGAGTTGCTACCCGGTAAGGCACCAATCTCTAAAGCTCCGTACCGGATGGCTCCAGGAGAACTTTCGGGAGTTGAAGGAGCAGTTCCAGGAATTACTGGACAGGGGATTCATTCGACCTAGTGTTTCGCCCTAGGGAGCTCCGGTACTGTTTGTGAAGAAGAAGGACGGGTCGATGCGAATGTGCATTGATTACCGAAATTAATAAGGTAACTGTGAAGAATCGTTATTCTTTACCTCGTATAGATGATCTCTTTGACCAGTTCTAGGGGACACGGGTCTTTTTGAAGATCGATTTACGGTCAGGATATCATCAGGTGAGGGTTAAAGTAGAGGATGTAGCGAAAACTGCTTTCCGAACTAGATATGGCCACTACGAGTTCTTAGTCATGCCTTTTGGGTTGACAAATGCACCAGCGGTGTTCATGGATCTGATGAATAGGATTTTCCATGGGTACCTAGATCAATTCGTAGTGGTATTCATTTATGACATTCTGGTATACTTGAGGAGTACGGAAGAGCACGTTGAACATTTGAGGTTAGTATTACAGATTTTGCGGGAGAAGAGGTTGTATGCTAAATTGAAGAAGTGTGAATTCTGGTTGAGTCAGATTGCATTCCTAGGCCATGTGGTTACTAGGGATGGTATATCAGTTGATCCTAGCAAGATTGAAGCAGTGGTTGACTGGGTAAGGCCGAAGAATGTACAGGAGGTTTGGAGTTTTCTAGGACTAACGGGTTACTATCGTCAGTTCGTAGAGGGTTTCTCTAAACTGTTTGGACCTCTAACACGTTTGACCAGGAAAGGAGTACAGTTTGAGTGGATTAGTGATTGCGAGCAGTGCTTTCAGGAGTTGAAGCACTGACTAGTTACTGCTCCAGTGTTGACCATTCCTTCAAGGGATGGTGGGTTTATGATTTATAGCAACGCGTCTTTAAAAGGCCTGGAATGTGTGCTTATGCAGCAGGGTAAGGTAGTGGCGTATGCTTCTCAGCAATTGAAAGAATATGAGAAGAACTACCCTACGCATGATTTGGAGTTGGCTGCTGTTGTGTATGCGCTGAAGATCTGGCGATACTATTTGTACAGGGTGCAGTGTGAGATCTTCACTGACCATAAGAACCTTAGGTATTTCTTCACGCAGAATGAGTTCGGGGCGTGACAAGTCACCAGTTTCTTGCTGGTAGTTCGTATATGGGTTCAATTGTATGAATGAGTTTGTGAATGAGAGATGGCAAATTTCGAGTACGAAATTTTTGTAAGGAGGGGAGATTGTAAGAACCCGAACCGTGATAACTGGGTTAAATATTTAAAAAGAGGGACATTTTAGTAAACGAGCAGATTTCGTCGACGAAGCTAGAATTCATTGACGAAGCCTTTTTTCTTCTCATTGATGAAATTCAGATACTCGTCGACGAGGAGAAGCCGAGGAGTCTCGGAAAAATCAGCGATCTCGGATTCGTCGACGAGGCCATAGATTCGTTGACAAAGTTTGTGATAGATTCATCAACGAGAACACCATTTCGTCGATGAATTCGCCCGGGTCAAAGGGCCATAAAAGGAAATTTACATTACTTCTTCATTAAGTAACTTAGAAAATCTCTCTCTCTCTCTCTCTCTAAACCTCTCCTTACTCTCTCTCTCTCTCTCTCTCTCTCTCTAGATTTCTTCACCGATCGTTTACGGAATCGGAAATATGAAGTTACCATGAGGATCGTGGAAGGATTCTCTACAATTTCTGCGGATCGAAATCTCGTTTTGGATTTTTCAAGTTTAGGCGAAAAATCAAGGTAAGGCTCGGTTTTCAATTCTGATTCGGTAGTTTTGTAGGTAACGGTCTTTTGAACATATTTTGTGCTGTGATTTGCAGGTTTTGGAACTCGGTTCGCTGTTTAGGGGCCTTGGAGTTTGGGATTTGGTTTAAGGTAAGAGGAAACTGTGTTATATTAGTTATTTTTGAAATCGGACTCGGTGAAACTGTGGTTCACGGTCCTGTGTGTGTTTTGGTTACTCATTTGGGGGGATCTAACAGGGAAAATTATGGGTTATTCATTATTATAGTTTTGGGAAAAGGGGGTGACGGGCTGCATCCCGGGTTTTGTTGAAAACTGTGGGTATATGTTGATTTATACTGTGATATTGGGATGACCATGCCTTGACTTTGTTTAAACTGTATTTGTTTGGAAAACCATGATTTAGATTACCAAATGGGTGTGGTTTGTTTGGTTATATGAGCATGCATATGTTGTATCTTTTTGAAATAGGAACAGGGTTCCAAATTGTTCCAGGTTTGAAAATCTGGCTTTTGCCGAAGAGTGCGCAACACCACTAGATGGGCCGGCTTTCGAGCCGAAGGGTGTGCGAACACTATATCTGCACCGGTTCAATGCTGATGCTATGCCAGGTTACCGGGGGCACCGGCGTTTTTCGAAGGGTGTGAAATACCTCAGATCACCTGTGTTTGCCGAAGGGTGTGAAATATCACCAGACAGTTCGGCTTCGAGCCGAAGGGTGTGAAATACCACCAGATCACCAGTTTTTACCAAAGGGTGTGAAATACCACCAGACAATCCGACTTCGAGCCGAAGGGTGTGACGACACCAGATTATATTGCTTGGTTTGTGAAAATACTGGAACTTTTTTTATTGTTTTAACTATTGATCAATGCATGTAGTTTATCATGATAACACTCAAATGCCACACACCGATATAACCTGTGTTCTTCCTTACTGAGAGGTGTCTCACCCCTGCTGTACTTACATTTCTACAGGTCCTCTGGGTAACCGGAACTAGTGTATTGGAGTAGGGAGCGTAGTGGCCGGTGTATGGCATTTAACGCTAGGTAAGTGCTAGGACTGTAATTTTGGTGGGTTGCCATTTTGGGATGTGTTGGGCACCCGTTTGTACATTTTGATAGAGCATTGTGTCTGCTCTTGTTAGACTCTGGTATGGTACTGTATATGTTTATTTAGAATGATTTTTTCGCTGCATATATGATTGTGTTTGGATGTGTTTAGGGTGTTTGGGAACCCCATGGGGTCAGACCCTCATCCTTTGTATTGTATCTGTGATGATTTGTATGATATAGGGACATGTTAGGTTACATTTTCACCCTTGGGTCCCATTTCGGGGTTCGGGGCATGACAGGCATTCTTGCCAAGCAACTCTACATTGGCATTCTTTCCGAACTACTCTACATGGGCATTCTTGCCTAGCAGCTCTACATAGGCATTCTTGCCGAGCTACCGAGCTGCTTTTCATGGCCATTCTTGCTGAGCTACTCTTCATGGGCATTCTTGTCGAGTTGCCGAGCATCTCCTTATGGGCATTATTGCTGAGATGTTGAGCTGCTCTTTATGGGCATTCTTCCTGAGCTACTCTTCATGAGCCTTCTTATTGAGCTGATCTATATTGGAATTCTTGCCAAGCTGCTCTACATGGGCATTCTTGCTGAGCTGCTCTAAATAGGCAGTATTCTAGCCTCACAAGCTTTGCTCGTTAGTTGGGCCGATTTTGCCTAATGAGTTGTGCTCATTTGTTGGGCAGCCTTTTGGCCTCAGAAGTTTTGCTCGTTAGTTGGGTTGATTTTATCTAATGAGTTGTGCTCATTTGTTGAGTAGCCTTCTGGCCTCACGAACTTTGCTTGTTAGTTGGGCCGATTTTGCTTAATGAGTTGTGCTCATTTGTTGGGCAGCCTTCTTGCCTCACGAGCTTTGCTTTTCAGTTGGGCCGTTGTTGTAGATTTTCGAGGTCCTCCTTGACTACATCTGCAAGGAATAAAAATCTCTTATTACTTGTGCCATACCTGGGGAATTTGAGATTTCTTGGGATTCATGGTGTAGAGACCCCGAAAAATATTAGCCATTAAATAATAAGAGAGAGGAAAATAGGTGGAAGGAAAAGGAATTTCGAAAATGGAATTAAGCTGGATTCGTTGATGAACCCACTGGTCTCGTCGATGAACTCGTCGAGCACCACGTGTCTCGTCGATGAAAAAATAACGAGAGGGGTTATAGCAGAGCCTGAAGTTCATCGACAAGGGTTACTCGTTTGTCGACAAACTCCCTTCTTGGACTCGTCGACGAGGTGACGTATCTTGTCGATAAGGCCACACTTTATAAATATGTCAAACTCGGGTTTTCAGCGAGAAACTGCATGCAAAACTGTCTCTCTCTCACTCTCTTTTTCTCTTTCTTTCTCTCTCTCTCTCTCTCTCTATAGAATTTGTCCCTCTCTCATTCTCTTTAGAATTCAGGCTCTGATTCTAGTCGGTTTGACAATCGGAAGCCGCCACGTTACTCTTGGGAGGATTCTATACAATACTATTGGATCAGAATTTTGATTTGGAGTATTTAGGCACCATCCCAAAATTTGGGTAAGTTGGTTATTTTAAGTTTTATAAGTTATTGGGTATTTCTGGACCGAGGGGAATGTGTTGGAAGGTGTTATACTAGTATATGTTGATTTGTTGGGAAATGTGAATTTCAGGGTGTTGAGCTGGGAACACACAGGAGTAGATTTGGTAAGGTTTGTTGGCTTCTCAGTAAGCCAAGTAAAGGGATAAATTAAGTCAACATTTTCATGAAATTATCTATAGATATACAACATTTATTTTCAGAAATTATATATGTATAGTACAATACTTGAAAGTAGTGTTGTTGAATAGGAAAATAGATTCACTATACTTTACCAAGAAATATGATTTTCAAATTAGATTTTATGTTTAGATCATTATTCATATTTGTGTGGCATGAGTATAAATTTCCATGAAAATTATGTTATTTTAGAATATTATGATTTTCCAGAATAAACATGTTATGACAGTTTTCAGAAAAACTATAAAAACTGTACAGAAACTATGGTTTTGAATAATATGTTAAACAGTGTAGAAAATTTATGTTTAGTATGATATGATATGGCCGACGTAGATGTCGTGATTTATATGTTATGATATGGTTGGCATAGATGCCGTGATTTATATGCAATGTTATGGCCGACGTAGATGCTGTGATCTATATCTTATGATATGGCCAGTGTAGATGTTGTGATTTTCAATCAGCGTAGATGCCGTAATTATATACGCTATGTTAGATCCATGAAAATATGATCATGTTAGATATTACTCAGAAATACGAAACAACTATGTATCAGTAATATGAAATGTACTATATGTTATCAAAACTAGGATGGTTTAGTTTAGTCTTTCAGAGCACGGTACCGTAGCTATATATATAAGTTCAAGATTATGTTAGCGCTACCACACATCTTAGATAGAGTGTGGGAGATGGTATTCGATGTGGTTTTAGTGTAGTGCAGGTGTTCCCCTAGCAGTCCGGACCAGGTGGGACACGCCCATCGTACTTACAGACTTATGTTTGACTTAGCGTGGTCGGCCAACCATTGCTAGGTTCTGCGAACTACGAAGGATCAAGAGAGAGAAAGAATTCGTTGGTCCTAAAGAGAGAGAGAGAGAGAAAGCTTCTGGGTTTTCTTAGCCCTTAAGCAACTAAGAAGGATATTTATAGGACCTTTGACCGAGTCAAACTCGTCGATGAGGTGGTGCCTTCGTCGACAAGCTAGCCACGCAGTTTGTCGACGAAGCCATACCTTCGTTGACGAGCCCGCCTGGATATTTTCTTTGGCTCGCTTGGTATTCCCTCGTCGATGACGCTCTGAATTTCATCGATAAGGTACTGAAGGAACTTCGTCGACGAACCTTCTGCCTTCGTCGATGAACCCTACTGCAATACCCCTTTTTCTTATTTATTTTCCTTATTTACGGGTTCAGGTCTCTACAATCTCCCTTCCATATAAAAATTTCGTCCTTGAAATTTATTAACTGTTACTAAGCACCATTTTATCTTATAACTCCACTCTACTGAAGAGTCGGCAGCCACTCATAAAGCGGCTCTGACCCAAGTTTATTACATAACCTCACATATGACGGAGGAATACCATAGTTACAAAATAACGCTTTGAGAACATACAATATACATACAACACACACCAACATATATACACCCTCTTACCTGACTAACTTAACCATCACTAAACAACTGAGGATACTTTTGATGTATCTTAGTTTCTAATTCCCATGAAGCTTCTTCCACTGCATGGTTATGTCATAATACCGTTACTAACAATATCTCCTTAGTCCGTAATTGTTGGACCTTTCAATCTAATACTTGCACTGGTACCTCCTCATACGATAAAGTATCACTGATCTCTATAGGTTCGTAACTCAGTACGTGTGATGGATCTGACACATACTTCCTCAACACTGACATGTGAAACACGTCATGGACTCTAGATAGTGCTGGGGGTAAAGCCACTCGATAAGCAAGGAACCTATCCTTTCCAGGATCTCGAAAGGCCCGATATACCAAGGACTTAGCTTCCCCTTCTTTCCGAACCTCATCACCCCTTTCATTGGAGCGATCCTTATAAACATCCTATCTCGTACCTCAAATTCCAACATAACTCTTCTGTCGACTATAAGCTGTCTTGATTCTTTCCCTGATCAACTCGACCTTTGCAGAGGCCTGCTGAATCAGTTCTAGACCCAATATCTGTCGCTCGCCTACCTAATCTCAGAACAACGGAGATCAACACAGACGACCATAAAGTGCTTCGTAAGGTGTCATCTCTATGCTAGCCTGGTGACGGTTGTTATATGCAAACTCAACAAGTGGTAGATATCGTATCCAACTATCACCAAAGTCCAGTATTGTAAGAACCCGAATCGTAATATATGAATTTAAATAATTAAGAGAATGGTAAAATTGGAATTTGAGCAGGCTTCTTTGACAAAGCTAGATTTCATCAACGAAGGCCTTGTGCTGCTCGTCAATGAAGTACAGAGGCTCGTTGACGAGGAGAAGCTGAGGGGTTTTGGGGAAATGCAGAATCTCACGCTCGTCGACGAGGTCACCGTCTCGTCGATGAGGTGTATTTAGTGCCTCATCAATGAGGATGCCATTTTGTCGACGAGGACGGCCAAGTCAAAGGTGCTATAAAATATATTTTGGGGTTGCCTAGTTGCTAAGTTAGCAACTTTTTTTTTTCCTCTCTCTCTCTCTAGAACTCAAAGGGCACTCTCTCTCTCTCTCTTTAGGTTTCTTCGCTGTTCATCATAATTCGATAATTTAACATTACCACGAGGATCAGGGAAGGATTCTCTACAAAACCTACGGATCGAAAACTCGTTCCAGGTATTTTTGGGTTTTGGTGTAAAATCGAGGTAAGGCTCGGTTTTCTTTTCTAATCCGGTAGTTTGGTAGAGAATGGAGTAGTAAGTATTTTTTGTACTGTGTTTCGCGGGTTTTGAGAACTCAGTTCACTGTTTAGGAGCCGTAGAGTTCGGGATTGGTCTTTTGGGGAAAAGCTAAGGGGATTCAGTTTATATCGGTTATTTTTGAAATCGAACTCGGTAAAACTACTGTTAGTGGTCCTGTGTGCATTTTGATTACTCATTTGGGGGGATCTGAGGGGTAAAATTATGGGTTTTTCATGTTACAGTTTTAGGAAAAAAGGGGTACTGGGTTACATCCCTGGTTTTGTTGGAAAACCGTATGTATATGGTGATTTATACTGTGTAATAGGGATGACCGTGCCTTGACTTTATTTAAACTGTATATGTTTAGAAAATCATGATTTTTGGATTACCAAATGGGTGTGGTATGTTTGGTTATATGAACATGTATGGTTGTGTTTTGTTGAAATGCAATAGGAATTGGGTTCCGAGTTGTTCTAGGTACTGAAAGAGTGTCCGGCTCTATATCTGTGGGCGTATGAAATCGTTAGGCCATGTTTGGTAAAAGTGTTCGGCTCTATATCCGAGGGTATGAGCCTTATCGGCTGATCACCGAAGGGTGTGGATCCACCAGTTTGCGCTAGTATGATGCCATGGAAGCCTGGGGCTACGCCATGCACCGGTGGCGCCGTGTATTGCGAGTTGGCTACGGGCCGACGCCGGATATCACCAGCCGACTACGGACTAAGGGTTGTGATGACGCCGGGTAGATCATGGGCGTGCGTATGCGTGTGTGTGCATGTATGCACTGTATTGGAACTGTATTGTGAAAATACTAGAATTGCATTTTTATTGTGTATGTTTTGCTGTCATGATAACACTCAAATGCCACACACCGATAACCTATTTCTGCCTTACTGAGATGTGTCTCACCACTGCTGTATGTACATTTTTTACAGGTCCTTTGAGTAACCGAAACTAGCCTCCTGGTGTTGGGAGCGTAGTGGCCGGTGTACTACGGGTAGCACTTGGGTAAGTGTTAGGAATTTTGTTTCGCGGGTTGTCGTTTTGGGGTATGTTTGGCACCTGGATGTACGTTTTGTATGTATGGAGCCTGGACTCCATTTTTGTATAGACTCTGGTATGGTACTGTATATGTATAGAAAGACCTTTTTTCCGTTGTGTACCTGGTTGTATGTGGATGCGTATAGGGTGCCTGGGAACCCCACGAGGTTGGACCCTCATTCATTGTACTGTATCGTTGATATTTGTATGATACAGGGACATGTTAGATTACTATTTTCCCCCCTGGGTCCCATTTTCAGGTTCGGGGCGTGATAAGTATACAAGCCCGCAACATATCCTCTAACGTCTGAATAGTCCTCTCCGACTGTCCATTCGTCTACGGGTGAAAAGACGTACTGAACATCAGTTGTGATCCCAAGGCATCCTGTAAACTCTTCCGGAAATGAGATTTAAAATGTGGATCTCAATCAGAAACAACAAAAATAGGAACACGCTGGAGTCGTACGATCTCCTGCACATATAACTCTACCAGCGTATTTAGAGAATAGTTGACTCTGATCGGAATAGAATATGCAGTCTTCGTCAGCCGTTCTACTACAACCCATATAGCATTATGCCCATGCACCGCCACAGGAAATCCCGTCACAAAATCCATAGAGATGTGCTCCCATTTCCACTTGGGGATACTAGGTGGCTGAAGTGGTCCTGCTGGCCTCTGGTGCTCTGCTTTGACCCGTTGACATGTCAGACACTGCTCCACAAAATGGGCGATCTCTCTTTTCATCTTGGACCGCCAGAAAGATTCCCTCAAATTTTGGTACATCTTCGTACTACCAAGATGTACGGTGTAGAGTGACCGGTGTTCCTATTCCAAAATGACCTGTTTAATCTCGGCATCATTCGGTACACAAACCCTGCTGTGAAATCTCAATATCCCATCTCCAGAGATATTGAAATCCAACTTCAAACCATTCTAAACTCCTTCCATAACCTCAACCAGCTCCGAATCCTCTTTCTGCGTTGCTCGGATCCTTTCTTGCAAAGTCGGCTGCATCACCAAGCTGGCAAGAACAACCTGATGATTTCCTTCCACTACCTCTAAACCCAACGTTTCCAGGTCCATACAGATCTCGTGCTGAACTCCCACTACTAAGACGGACGCATCAATTGACTTCCGACTCAGAGCATCAGCTACCATGTTGGCCTTTCCGGGGTGATAACTAATAATACAGTCGTTGTCTTTTATCAACTCAAGCCACCTGCACTGTCTCATGTTCAACTCTTTATGGGTAAAAAAGTATTTAAAACTTTTATGATCAGTAAAAATCTCACACCTTTCACCATATAGGTAGTGCCTCCAAATTTTCAGTGCAAACACTACCACTGCTAATTCCATATCATGGGTCATGTAATTCTTCTTGTACTCTTTGAGTTGACCAAAGCGTAAGAAAATACTCTGCCTTGCTGCATTAGAACACAGCCAAGACCCTTTTTAGAGGCGTCACTATAGATAACAAAGCCGCCATCCCCGGATGGAATAGTCAGAACCAGAGCAGTAACCAGTCGTCGTTTCAGCCCCTGGAAACTCAGTTCGCACTCATCAATCCAATCATACCTCACATTCTTCCTCATGAGTCACGTTAAAGGACCTACTAAACTAGAGTACCCTTTTACAAAACGACAGTAGTAACCTGCAAGACTCAGAAAACTTCTGACCTCCTGAACATTCTTCGGTCTTGCCCAGTACAGTACTACTTCTATCTTACTTGGGTCCACCGATACACCTTCTTTAGACACCACGTAACCTAGAAATGCAATCTGTCACGGCCAGAACTCGCGCTTCCTTAATTTAGCATATAACCTTTTATCCCTAAACATTTGCAGTACTAGCCTCAGATGAACTTCATGTTCTGCAAAGCTCCTAGAATACACTAGGATGTCATCAATAAATACCACGACGAACTGGTCTAAATATTCATGAAAGACCGTGTTCATCAGATACATAAATACTGCTGGTGCATTAGTTAAACCAAAAGGCATAACCATAAATTCGTAATGGTCATATCGAGTTCGAAATGCTATCTTTGGAACGTCCCCTGCTTTCACCTTCAGCTGGTGATGTAACAACCTGCTTAATTTCCATACATTATTATTTTTTTCCTTTTATGATAATATAAAACCACTATAATAAATCCAACATGACAAGCTCAGTAGATCATAATCAACCTGAACCTGTGGGTACAAGGATACATCAGAAGTATAGTACGGAAGTGTAATGACCTGAATAATAATAATGTAATTTAAATAGAGAGGAAGAGAAATGGAAACAGTAACAGAAGGAGGCTGTCGACTTCGTCGATGAACGCGACATTGCACTTTGGGAGTATTAACCGAGGGAAATCATCAGGTCCTCGTCGACGAACACAGGGGATTCGTTGACGAGGGTATAAGTGGGCCTCGTTGATGAAGCCAAGTTTCGTTGACGAGAAGATATCGATAGAGGATTTTGGGAAGTCTAAAATTCATCGACGAGGGTGTGAGTTCATCGATGAACTTTCCACAGGACTCGTCGACGAGGTGACGTGTCTCGTCTATGAATCCGGCCCTATAAATAGCAAAACTCGGATTTTTAATGTAGAAATTTAGAAAAAATCACTCTCTCTCTCTTTCTCTCCCTACGATTTCTCTTTCCTCTCTCTTTGATTTCGGCTCCGTCGTTCACCGGATCGATGATCTGAGCCCACCACAACGCTCCTAGGGAAGTTCTCTCCAAATCTACCGTAGCAGATCGTTGGTGGAAGTAAGTTGGAATTCATCCCTGAGTTAAGGTAAGACTTTTTATTCAAATTTTGATCTTTCCATAGTTGAAGGAAATGATGTACTCGAATAAATACTGAAGTTTAGTACCGAGAGTTTTCATTTTCAGGGTATTGATCGGGAAATCCTACGGGTGTGAGTCCAGGAATTCATAGGGGCTTTTCAGTTGCCAAGTAAGGGGATAAATTAAAATAGTTATTTTTCATTGAAATTATTATTATTTAATAATAGAATAATTTTCAAAAATCATGTGATTATGTATGAGCATAATTGAGAAAAAGTAAGTTTGGGAAAATACTGCAATTGCACAGGAAATGTGTTCTTAGAACGGAATATACGGTTTTCTTCAATTCGTGTGACATGAATATTATTATATATATATATTATACCATGTTAAGTTAGATTTACAAGATAAAGCATGTTAATTAGTATTTTTCAGGAATAACATGGTAACACAGTAAATTATGTTTTCGAAATATATGATATGTTTAGCGCAAGGCCGTATTTATTCATGTTTTCGACGTGAGGCCGTAATTATTATGTTAATGTAAGATTCATAAAATGCTATTAGTTGATTTATGATAAACAATATATGTTCATGTACTATATGTTATCAGAACCCGGATGTTAGTTTAGTTCTGTTTCAGGAGCACGGTACCGTAGCTTATAAATCAGATATCTATGATCATATTGGTGCTAACCACCCCACGAGGGGGTCGGAGATAGATAGTCGATGTGGCTTTCAGTGTAGAGTGTAGATGTCCACCTGGCAATCCGGACTAAGGTGTGGCAAGTCCATCGTACTGGAGTCAGCCTGAAAGCCCTAAGGTGCAGGTCCCTTCCACTGACTCTGAGCTGCTACAGCCCTCTGTATACAACTTTCAATGATTGCAGCTCTATCTATAACCTCTATGAATGTCTGAGCCCTGAAACCAATCGCCTGCTCAAACAAGTTTTGCCTCAGTCCCTCTTCAAACTTCCTTGCCTTTTTCTCTTTATCAAGTGCTAGATGCGGAGCAAAATGCGACAAATCGATAAACCGAGCCACGTACTGGGATACAATCATCTGCCCCTGTACCAAATGCATAAACTCTGCTACTTTCGCACTCCGAACGATAGCAGGGAAATACCGTTTGAAGAACAGCTCCTTGAATCGGTCCCACGTCACTGGCACTGGAACTGGCCTCTGTTCCTCTATCAGTCGCGCTGATCTCCACCAACGCTTTGCCTCCCCTATTATCTTAAATGCTACAAGTACTACCTTCTGCTCATCCGTACAAGGAAACACAGCCAGTGTCTCTTCGATATCTTGAACCCAATTTTCAGCTATGATCGGGTCATCTCCTCCAGCAAAGGATGGGGGCTTCATCCGTGTAAACTGCTTAATCAAAAAACCACGCTCCCCAGAACTCCTGGCCATCTTAGCCATCACCTGCTGAGTGACACTACGCAGTACAACATATGTATCTCCTCCACCTATGCTAGAAGGTCCTGGCCTATCCTCCCCAGCATTCGTACCACTGCTTCCTGGGTCCATCCTAAAAGCAAGAAACACACTTAAACACTTCATCTCCTATACGGACCTATCCTGTACTAATTCAGAATTAAGTACCTTCCATAATCTTAACTCAATATCCAGTTCTGTCACCTAGACACACGACCTGACAATAGTTTACTATGGTTTTCCTGAATCGTCACCCCAGGAAAAACACAGAAACCACCACGATAATCCTGTACCCAGACCACAGATCAGACCTCAAGTCCTTTTCCTATACTCTGGTATTGCTTCTGTTACACTCTAAAGTCTATAGAACCTAGCAACCTAGGCTCTAATACCAAATTGTAACAACCTGCTTAATTTCCATGTTTTATTTTATTTTATACTATAACATTTAAAATGCTCTTATACCAAATTGAATCATCAACCTAAGTAGCGAGAAGCAGAAATCAAATAAATATAACCATATGTAATTATATACAATACCAGAGTGCTAGAATGTATCCTCAAAATATATACATATATATATATATATATATATATGTTTCCCCAAAATACCCTCAACTGGCTAGGGCTATACAAAAATACTCCCACAATACTCACATCACTGTCAGGGCAATACTGAAGCCCCTCTATCTGTGAGCCTAGTCTGCTCGCCTACCTGGATCACTTGAAAAATGATTCAACACTAGGATGAGTCAACGCTCAGTAAGACGAAATATGCTATTACTAGTGTGTGGCAAATGAGCTACAATATTATGAAAATCTGTTTCTATATAATCATGTAAATACAGTACAAGTAATAAAAACCACCACCAACTGTGTTGCTTAACAAGTCAGTATTGTAGGTTACTATTCAAAATACTTCTAATGTTCATAGGTATATTCTCTGTCTCTATAAATCTGTATATACATAATAGTAACTGAAAACTTTCCCTGTGGATAACTGTGTGTCATAATTTAACCCCTCATGATAGGGTTGTGTGGCCCGTAGGCGGGATCTACCCTGGCTGGACGACCAGGGTAAACCACTGTACTCTCTCGATCTGATCTGCCCTCCTCAACCCATATCTGATAGGGAGCCTGTCCACATCTAGGGCACTATACGATCGACCTACTACCATGTATTATCTAAATAGGTGGTTGCACTCTGTAAACTATATGTAGCTACGGTACCATGCTCTGTAACTATATGGTCCAACAAGGTCTGATACTATATAATACATCTCTATATACTACTATCTAATTTATCATGATTCTTAAATAACTGTATTTACCATGACAATGAAATACACTGTAACTATGTTAACTGTATCTTTGAACTAAACTATATAATTATGGTACTGAATACTGTATAATCATGGTACTATAAACTGTATTATCATAGTACTGGAAACTATATAATCATGATGTTGAAATTCATATAATCATGGTATTCTATAATTATTATAAAACATATCCACTGGCTGTATATTCCGTAAAACATACCCTGAAAATACTGTAAAACATACTTCCGTACTATTTTCATATTCTCAAGCCACACAATAATTTAATACATATTATACATAATTGATAAATTGTATAAATTTCTATCGTAAATAATCATCTGATAAAATCATGTAGTTAATACTGAAACATAGTATAATTGCCTAACATAACATATTTCCCTTACCTGATTACTGAAAAGCCCCTATGGTATTCTGGCCTAACACCCGCAGGGCTTCCTACACAACACCCTGAAAATAATATTTTTCAGAACAGAATATCAATATTTCTTTACCTACATCATTTTCTATAACTGTCACAAGGCCAAAAATTGACTTAAAGGCCTTACCCTGAATTTAGGATTAATTCCAACTTCATTTCACCAACAATCCACTCCGGCAGAATTGAAGAGAACTCCGCCAAGAACGTCGTGGTGGCTTTAGATCGTCGATCTAGTGACTAACGGGGCCGAAATCGAAGAGAGAAGAGGGAGGGGCCATAGGAGAGAGAGAGAGAGAGAGAGAGAGAGAGAGAGAGAGAGAGAGAGAGAGAGAGAGAGAGAGAGAGAAGAGAGTGGCGTTGATTTTTGGTGATTAAAATGAGTTTAGGGTTATTTATATTGTGAGCTTCGTCGACGAGCCACGTCATCTCGTCAACGAGTCCTTAAGTAAATTCGTCGACGAACCTTATCCTTCGTCGGCGAAATTCAGAGTAGCCCAAATTCTTCTCTCAGTATTTTCTCGTTGACGAGGTCCTGTGAAAAATCTTTTGGGTTGTTTCCTCCAAAATGCAATGTCGTCGACGAACGCGAAGCATTCTTCGACAAAGCCTACTGTCGCCTTCTATCTATGTTTCCATTTCTCTCCCTCATTATTATTTAAATACTATTATTCTTTGGGTCACTACATCACACATTTCCCAACCCCAAGTGGATATATCACTTACTGTTTTTCTCTAAGGCTATATTTTAAGGGAGGAAGCTAGAGTCAGATATGTGTTGTTCAAGCAGCTCTATTCTCTCTCAACAATAGGTTTCCAATATGTTCCCTATCCTTACCCAATGGGCTTGGACAAAGTATAGATTGAGCGGAGTGGTTCATGCACCCCCAAAGACCTTGGCTCATGGAAGGTAATGGTACTACGCCCCTATCTATTCCTAAAAGGGTAAAGCTCGAGTATAAGGCTCGTGATAGTGTGTGTACTCATATAGATTTAAAATTCTATCCCCTAATCCCAACACATCATCACATCCAATACATAATTATCCATTCACTCACAACATACATATAAAAGTTATATATACAGGTAAAATATTTACAAGCACAAACCAATTATTCATATTTACAGGTAAAATATCATGGAGTAATAAAAAATACCATTAAATCTATATTTGGGATAATTCATAATAAATTAATGACTCGACTCTCTAAGTCCCTAGTGGAGTAGCCATGCTATTGCAATATCCCAGAAAAGGGTTTGCAATGGTAAGGAATAATAATATTATAAGTTTGATGGAGTTGTCACTAACCTATTACTAACCTAGGTGCAGTTTGTTTACCTAATTACTACTCGTTGATTGGTCTCTAGACTGATCATAGGCCAAGGAACCAATAGTCTCAGTTTACTTTTACCGATTTGGGATCAAGAATTCAATTATGTGAAGAGAAAGTACTAGCACCCTCTACACAACCGTTCTACAAATGGTACGTAATTAACCATGAATTACCCTTAAACTGAATCTTATGCTCTTTAATTAACTTATTTTAAAAAAAAAAATAAATTTAAAATTTTAAAATAAAATATAAAATATGGTGTGATTTAGGAATGTCTAATAAAACCTCTAAAGGAGGGATCTTATATATAGACCCCTCCTCAAAACTAATATAGGTGAGGTCTAAAATACCTCTTTACCCTTTGTTTAATCATTAGGTACCCTTTTTTTAATCATTAGGATGCACACACAAAAAAATAGAATATATATATATATAGACACACACATATAATACAAATATTAATCAAGCAAATTCATCAAATTTGATAAATTTTAAAAAAAGTCTTCAAAACATTCCCAAATTTTTTCATTTTTTTTTTATAATTTTCTAAACATTTTCTAACATTTTTTTGCAATTTTCTAGGATTTTTAAAGACATTTTCCTTCATTTTTGATATTTTTATTTTCTTTTTTTATTTATTTGAGTAAAAAATAACTCAAATAATTTTTATTTTATTTTTATGATTTTTTTACTATTTTTTACAATTTTTAAACATTAAAATCAATTAAAAATTAATTTTAAGTTTAAATAAATGAATTGGCAGCTCAGAAAAGTTAAACCCGTTCAATCGATTTGAATTAAGTCTGACCCGATTGGGATGAGTGGGCCACATGTTAGCTAGACATGGTGACACATGTCGCTGTTTTTTATTTTTCATATTTTTTTTTGAATTTACTGTAGTGGGGGGTCGTCATCATAATGTCACCTCACATGTGGCAAAACATGACTTTCCCAGAGAGTTTGACATGGAACACTGGTGTGGCAACGATCCAGCCATCTGGAGAAAATATAGATTGAACGACTTGGATCGCGCCATGCCACTCCCTAAATACGTGATCCTGAACTGCCACGTGTCACCGTTCTCTTTTTTCCTCTTCTCTCCGATTGTTCCTATCTTTTTCTTTCTTATTGCCCTTTCGCTTCCCCGTTTTCTCTCTCTCAGAACTCTCTCCCTCTACTCTCTTCATTATCTCTCACATATCTCTTTCCTTCCTTTCTCTTCATCATTCTCTCTCTCTCTCTCTCTCTCTCTCTCTCTCTCTCTATCTCTCTATATATATATATATATATATATCATAGCTCTCCCCTTTGCTCTCTTCATTTTCTCTCTTTTAGATCTCTTTCTCTCTTTCATTTTCTCTCTCAAACCTCTCTCTTTGCTCTATTTCTTTCTTTCTCTACTTTCTTTCTTCTCTATTCTCTCTTCTTTCTCCATCTCTTTCTCTATTCTCCTTTTATTTTTTTGTGTGAATTTTCTAATTATTTTCTTGCACTTTCCTAGGAGCCAAATAAGGTTTGGGGTGTTAATTGTCCTAGGTTGTAACCGAGGTTAGGTTAAGGAGCTTGAGTTAGGGTTTAGGCTGTTGGGTTAAGTTTAAGTTAGGCCTAATTAGGCCCCTTGCATTTTGGGTTTGGACCTCATTAAATGGGGCTAGGCTCAATTTGGGAAATAGGTTTGAAACATTAGACCTAGGTCTTGGCTCTTCGGATCAATTGATTAAGATTTGGGTCAAGTTGATTTGGATTTGGGTCAGATCTTGGGTAATCGAGTATAGGTATTTTAAATTCTAGTCAAATCTCAAATAGTTAAATATGGGTATTCAAATTCAAATCTTGAATCTAGATGGGTGACCAAACTGCCTTCGAATTCCTACTTACATTCAAATTACAAAATCTAAAATTTTAAAATTTTGCAATTTTAATTATCTAAAAAGTTAGAGTGAGATAAATAGAATTAAAAAGAAACCAACTTTTGTTTTCTAACTCCTCCAATCTTTAAGCTTGCTGTCAATTCCCCAATGTTTCTATCCCTTGCCTTTTGCTTCTCAAATTTTGAACTTCAAGCTTTGTAACTCTTCTTTTTAATCCTTACAATTCTTTCTCAAAATTCTCAAAAATTTTAGTCTCTATCTATATCTATATCTCAATCTCAGTGTCAATCTCTGCCCTTCTTACCCTTAGAGTCATCTATTCATAGGCTTGGGGATTCATTCAGTTTAATACTGATTAGGTCAATCAACACTAAATTTAATTAATCAAATTTATTTCAATTTTTTCACATTTCGCACATGTCAATTGTTGGATTTTCTTTTGCAGGTTTGAGTTTGAAGTCGAAGATGTTGGCCCACTTTTTTTTTATTTCATTTTTTCCTTTTCTATTTTTTTTTATTTTCAATGAAAAAATTCAAGTTTTTTCTATATTTTTTTTAATGTATTTTCTTATTTTATAGAATTAATGAATTTTGCCCAATTTATTATATATGCCCCAGAGAAAATGGGGTGTCTACCCACATTATTAGTAACAATTGAAATAATTTGTTAAATGATTTATTATTATTTTTCAAAATTTTGAAAACTTTGCACATTTTTTATTTTAATTATATTTTAAGTATTTACGGTAATTTTATTTCAATTTCAATTAAAAGTTTTCACACATAATGAATTATTCAATTTCTAGAAAGTCTATTTTACATATTAAAATATTATAAATATGTAACAACATGCTACAAACGACAAAATTATAATTATATTTTTTTATAGAAAACAATAATAAGAGTAAAAAAAGATAAAAGTAATAGATAACGCTACCTGTTTTTCCCTCGTCACAAAAATAGAAACACTGCCAAGAATTCCTTTAAAAAATTATTCCAGTTGGACGGCCAGAAACCGTAGATATGGCGGGCGGATGACGTCACTTGAACTCATCTAACGGTAAGAGATTTCTCATGGATCTTTCCACGCCACGTGTCTTTGAAATACGCACATACACATTTCGGTCTGGCCTTCTGACAACGAACGCCACCGTCCCCAATCAAAAGGAGCCAATACCAATGCCTCTCTATTTCCCTCTCTCAAACTCTGAAAAAGATCGAGAAGTCTCTCCATCTCGACACCATGTTCCGTTTCGAAACGACGCTGATTATCAGAGCCATGAGATATTTGTCATAGCGCCATCACAGCCGTCCATCCTAGTTTCATTCTCTCTACCCCCCATCGCATGGGCGTACCTGCTTCGACCTCTCGCATCGCCGCTGCATCTCCGTACCCTCCTTCCTTCGCCCTCCCTGCCGACGAGACATCTCTGGAGTTCCCGAGAGCGTATGGTATTTTCCGGCAGTTCGGCGACCGAGTTCGCCTGCTCCTGAGCCGTCATGACCCTGTGCGACTCGGATCGGCGAGTCGGTCCCCGAGTCGAAGCCACCGCGGTGATGAGAGGGACCTCCTGTAACCGTCGTGCGATTCAGATTCAGAGGCTCCCGCAGGCAGCGATCTCCGCCGTTGGATCCATCAAGATCAAGCTGCTGCTCCTCTGCTGCATCATCTTCACGCTCATTCTACTCGCGAGCCGCGGTGCTTCTTTCATGGGATGGACGCATCACGCTGCTGCTTCGGATCGATTCTCTGCTATGAGGTGCGTACGTGTTCTGTGTTTGGTTATTCAATTATTCAATTGATTGTTTTGTCAGATCTAATGCATTACTAGATTCCTCTACATTACTATTTATCGAATTGAATTTCCCCCCTTTTGGGGTATTCTATGAAAATAATAGTGTTTGAGCTTTACTTGCTTGTTGATTATTTTCTTTGGGGATTAGTTACTACCAAATGAAGAAATGATTAAAAAAATTTGTCAGAAGTTCATTTGGGGAAGCCATTGCTTTTATTATTAAAACCAGAAAATGTTAACTCGAACTGTTAAATTTTAAACTAAAACTGGTAAATTTTGAAAGAAAATTGAAAAAAAAAAATGAATTAAATTCTTTTAAGTTGAAATTAGTTTATGAAAGTGATAAGTGAATCAGCTGGTGTAACCTTTTTCCTTTATTGCCATTGATATGAAAGTAATGAGTGAATCAGCTGCCTTAATCTTTTTCTTAATTAATAGTTGATCATTTAGTGTTTATTACTTAAAGGAGCGCCCATCTTTAAGTTGGATTTCACATTCTGTGCTCAGGAATGGGTATGCAATTTTGATTAACACGTGGAAGAGAAATGATCTCTTGAAGCAGTCCATCTCTCACTACGCATCATGCGCTGGCCTTGATTCTATTCATATTGTGTGGAGTGAGCCAGATCCTCCATCAGATTCTCTTACTAAATTTCTACACCATGTTATTCAATCAAATGCTAGAGACGGTAGACAAGTTGTATTGAAATTTGATTTCAGTAAGGAAGACAGTCTGAACAATAGATTCAAGGAAATTAAGGATTTGAAGACAGATGCCGTCTTTTCTGTCGACGATGATGTCATATTTCCTTGTTCTACAGTAGAGTTTGCATTCAGTGTTTGGGAAAGTGCACCAGATACGATGGTTGGATTTGTGCCCCGTGCCCATTGGGTTGATCAATCGGTATGCTTGTATTCTTCATTTTTCTTTTTGCTAGTCAGATTTTTCCTCAGTGTTGTGGTTCCTTCTTTCCAGTAATTGGTCACCATGAATGACTAGTATTACTTGAGGTCTTGCAGTCTCATTGCTTATGCTTATTATATTTTATCATCTGAAAATTTTTCATGTATTGTTTTGAACATGAAATTTGGAATATTAATTTTAAATTAGGTGAATTTGGACAAAGTTCATATAAATAGAATTTTGTCCAACAGAATATGATTTCTAATTCACAACCCTGGATTTTTGTCCCCAAATGCAGTGGTGACAGTATTTCAGTGGCAATAAGCATGCCAGTTTCTGTTCGAGCATTTGTTCATTATCTCTTTGCTTGAAGTAGAAATTCATGGTTTTATGTCGAGCCTTTTGAAGCTTTAACATTCTCTGATTTCATTTTGGCTAGAGTCATTTCTTATGCTTGAGTTAGCTAATTATGATGATACTGTTACTCCCCAATGATGTTAGCATTTTTTTCCCTCTAGTGCCACTATTGCCCTTTGCTTTCGAAAATGTGAAATAATTATACACTAGTTCATTCTTTTAGTTATAGCTGTACTGTGAAATTTCCTCTCCCTGTAGTACCTAGATTATTCTTCATAGGATGCATATGCTCTTATAAGCTTATAAAAAATTAGAGGCATAATGCTAACTATCCTTGTGATGCTTGCTTTATACACACACACATAGAGACATGCACCATGCACTGCTTCATACACAGAGAAGTCCACAACATGCACCGATGCAGTGTCGTGTTCCTCATGAATGGACATATGAGGGAAGGAAGTTTAATGACACATCAGTCATCTATGTTATGTATGTTGTGCGCAGCATATTGGTCATGTTTTAAAAAGTTTCTGAGATTGAGCACTCTCTCTCTCTCAATGGTTATAAACTTATAATAGTTGCAGTAAAATTCTGCACATCTATGCTATGACTGCAAAAAGGGCACCACTTTTTGATTTCCCTTAACAATTATCCATCTCTTTCCTGGAAAAACCTGTAAGATCCTAGTCAGGTTAGTTATCTTAATTCTCAAGTCATTTCCTTAATTTCTAACTTCTCTTTATTAGACCACTAACTGCTGCTTTCCCTTCACCATAACTAGTAATTACTTTAACTATTAGCTACCTTATATAGATCTAAAAAATTTAATTAATACCTAGTCTTGGTTAATTCTTATTTACAACCCATTGTTGCTTTTTTAGTTCCACATTATATGTCTATGTAGGGGTCAACTGCAAAAAGATATTGACATTGGCTGCAATCCACTGAAATATAGAATATCAAACAAGAGGATCCCCATATTGTGCTTCTGTAGGAGTCATTTGCTATCTAAGAGTTTCTTCTCTGATTTTGGTGAGATTTTTGTTGAGAACTACCTTCATTTCTAGTTGTCCTTTGCTTCCCTTGGTTTCTCTGTTTTCTTTCCCCTTTAGAAATGGTGACAGTTTTGAGGCGTTGGTGGGCCTAATAAGACTTCAGAAATAGTGCTGTGCAGTCTGAATCTGTGTTGGCTAGTTCAGTTGGTACACAAAAAGTAATGTTCACTAAAAATTTTCCATGATCAAGAAGTTATTCTATGTGCAACTATATTGGTCCGCTCAGATACCTAGAATATCAAACAAGAGGATCCTTATATTGTGCTTCTGTAGGGATCAATTGCTATCTGAGAGGTTTTTCTTTGACTTTGGTGAGTTTTTATTGAGAACTACCTTCTTTTTAAGTTATCCTTGGGGTATTTTTGGTGTCTTTCTCCCCTTTAGATATGGTGACGGTTTGAACGAGGCATTGGTGAGCCTAATATGACTTTGGAAATGGTCCTATGAATCTATGAATCTGTGTTGGCTGGTCTAGTTGGTACCAAAAAAAAAAAATGTTTACTAAAGTTGTTCCATGATAAACAAGTTACTCTTATTTGTGCAACTATATTGGTGTATTGTACTTGTACCACTATTCCATAAGAGTTCATTTAGAATTAGTATTAAATTTCAGCATGATTAATATATATTTAACAAGCTTAAGAAACTACGTTTGATTTTCATATGCCTCTGAAAAAGCTTCTTTATTCAATCCATGAACTTGTATGGCAAGTCAGATTAGAAGGAATCATTTGGAAAATATAGCTTTTATTTTAATTTTTAAATAATCCTACCATCAGTTCTACCTTTTCACATTAGTAAGACCTACCCTGCTGTTGGGTACTTAAAGTCAGGGGTATATGTTTTTTACTAGTCTGTGACACACTCTATCGAGTTACATGTAAACGAATAAATATGTGTATGTTTCATAACATTTGTTGAGAGCATGCCTGCTGTTGTCTTTAATTTCTATGATTCTGACTGAGCCATTAGGGACCTTAGTAAGGTTTGAAAAACAAGCTTGATTTGTCCAAATTTAAATAAATTTCATACATGCATTCTCAATTGACGTTTGGTAATATTGGAGATCCAGTTCAAATAGTTAATTATTTGCTGCAAGTTAACCAAGTGTAACTTTACAATTGAATCGTAATCTAGTTTTAATGTTTTACCTGGGCATGGAACATGGAGCTGAAACAGCGCGTGAAGATCCAAAAACTGCAATTTTTGTCACATTGCATGTTGACAAATGTTATGCCATATTAATTAAATTCACAGATTCATCCAGTGACTTCTTATTGATTTATCTTTATCCTTTGCATTTGCACTAGATCGATCAACTGTAGGTCTTTTTGGCGCATCCAATATATTATATTTCAATATAGTCAATATGATATATATAAATATATATTAGATTTCACATTAATCAATATGCACATCATAGTGCATCTTGTTAAGTTTAGGAGCCATTGGAAGCAAGTGAATTTTTGCAGGAATCCATTGCCAATATTGCATTAATATTTATAAACTTGACTATCTGCGACTGGGTAGAAAAACAAGCTGAATTTATGATTAACCAGGTCAACAGCATAAGATAATTCAATCTGCATGAGTGCATGAGCTGTAATTCCAGATGATGAAACATCTATCATATGTGCTTTGTTAAGTCATAGTTTCGTTCGCAGAAAGGCCATAAGCATTACTACATCTATGGGGGATGGTGGTCTGTTTGGTGGACTGGTACATACAGCATGGTACTCTCAAAGGCAGCATTTTTTCACAAAAATTATCTCAGGCTGTACACAAACGAGATGCCTGCATCAATCAGAGAATATGTTACAAAGAACAGGTTTGTCTTTTGCTTGATTAGTTTTTTTTTTTGTTTTTTCATGAACTAAATTGCCCATTCTCTTTTTTTTTTTTTTTTCTTAATACTAAATCTTGGAATTAATCTCCCAGAAACTGCGAAGATATTGCAATGTCTTTCCTTGTTGCCAATGCAACTGGTGCTCCACCTATTTGGGTGAAAGGTAATATATCTGAATGATACCATCAACTCTAGATTTTTTTTTTTTTCAAGTATGCTTGATATTGTCAGTAAGCCTACTATATGTCTGGTCCTGTGTCAATGGTCTTGGCCTAATTCCTATGAGATACTATTCGCTTTGGGCTGGACCTCCCAGTTTTGTCATATCAAAGGCGCCTCACATAGTTGAAGCCTGAACCATCCTTACAAGCCCAAGATCATCCTACACACCTGATGTGAGATCGTGACTAGTTGTTCCGTTTTTCACAGGATCTATCATCCAATCCCTGACGCCCTCATCAAAGTAGCCTATTTTCCTGTGGGAACTATGCTTCTATGTAGGATCCACCCACATTAAAGTGCCCCTAGGGTGGCTCTAATATGGTCTCAGCCCAACTCTAGTCAGGTATTGTCTGCCTTAGTCCACCCGACCTCACGGTTTTGTCTTATAAAAGATTTCTCGCATAGTTGTAGCTTGAGCGAACTTATTAACCTAAGATCTCTTTAGTGCACGCCCGATGTAAGATCATGACACCTTGCACTCCTGCTTTTGTGGATTTCGTGATGCGCTTTTATTACTGATGGCAGTTTATGGAATGTCTTTACCTTCACTTGTGGCGCTACTTTGCGAATTTCCTTTTATGTTTGTCCATGGGGCACTGTAAACTTATGCTGGGACTTGGGGGACAATGGGTAATGAAATTGTATGACTAATGTGCCCAATATTCCAATGTTCTGCTGTGTAGTTGCCAAATTTGGAATTTACAGGACACTTGGATGTTGTTTCGATGTCCATGTTTTCATAAAATCTTTTGCATATATCGCGATTGATCAAGTGTATATCCATTGTTCTATAATTCTCCTAAAGGATGGTTGTAAAATTGTATTTGTACTTGAAACTGCATTCTCCATTATTGTAATGGTTATTCAATGTTGAATGTAATTTAGTTCACATGTCTTGTATTGTAGGTAAGATATTCGAAATTGGCTCCACTGGAATCAGCAGCCTGGGAGGTCACAGCGAGCGAAGATCCCAATGTGTAAACAAGTTTGTTGCAGTGTATGGGCGGATGCCCTTGGTTTCAACCTCTGTGAAGGCCGTTGATAGCCGCAGCACATGGTTGTGGTGATGCTGGAGATTTCCTTCAAATGCTGATTTATCACACATTCTGTGTAGTTAGGTGTACCAATTTTGCTAAAATTTGTATAATATTTGTGCAGTTGAACTGCACAACTTGTGATGTGCATGCACCCACCAGGTAGAAGCTAATACCGCTTAGTAGATTGATTTTTCCTGTATTTTCCCTGGATGTTTTCTTGTATTCTTATCATGTAACTTGATTAGTTCTAGAATTACGCAATGCGCTTCTAAACAAAACTGGTGCAAGACGAGCCTTTTCCCCTCTCTCTCTCTCTCTCTCTCTCTCTCTCTCTCTCTCTCACACACACACTCACTGTTACAGTGAAGTGTTTGCCTAAGAAGCATCGATTTTATATCCTGGACTTAAATGTGTATAAATTTATATTTAGTTTTATGTAAAATGATAAGAGATTTAAATTAAAAGTTTTGGAATGTGAACACTTTTTTTTATTTTATAAAATAATGTTTTTCGTTTCCTATTTCTGGGGAAGGGGGGATTGGTGTTGTGGCCTTTTGGGATTGTGGGGAGGTTACGACAAATGATACTAATCTCTCAAGAAATCTATAAAAGGATAAAAAACTTTTTCTAATATTTTATTTATCTTTTTTTAATGTTTAGCCGTGAATTTCTAATATTTTATGTTTCTTAAATATTTTATTATACTTGTATCTTTATTTGAGGTTGTTTTCTTATCAAACATTAAAAAAGTTTGATCCTTTTATATATCTCTTGCAATGTTAAAATAGATTTTTTTTAATATGAAAAATATTTGCCATTTATTTTATTTAATGGTATATCAAAAAAGGAAGGAAAGTATAAGTTGAGGACATATTTTTTCCACCTGAATTAAAATGGTCACAAAATTCAGGAGGTCTGGTGAAACCCTACCGCCGTCGCGACAAGGGACGACGACGACGACGTTGAGGATTTCAGCAAGGTGCGGTGGTTCCTCTCCGATTTTCTCTTACTCGCGCCCTAGTCGACGTCGTGATCTGCTGGTTGGAAATCTTGCCCCGCGAGGTTGAGCTCTTCCTCTGGTTTGGCTGGTCTGTGTTGGTAGTGGCCAGTGGTAACGGAGACTTGAGCGACAAAGTTTTTAATGTGAAACCTTACCACCGTCGTGATGAGGGACGACGACGAGCGCCCTTTTTGCTGGTTGGAAATCCTGCCCGCGAGGTTGCTCTGCCTCTGGTTGGCTGGTCTGTGCTGGTTGCGGCCAGTGGTGGCCAGTGCGGTAGCGGCCATCAGTGCTCGGCCTCCTTGTCGCTATTCGACTTGTGGCAACACTGAGTTACTGCCATTGGCAGAAGCTACAGAGGGATCTAGTAATCTTACCATTGGTAGAAGCAAAATGAAGCATTGTGCGGTGGTCGTGCTAAGAGCTCTGTTGCTAGACTCGACATTGAAGTATCTTGTGCTTGGTTCGAGTCTACGAATCTGTGCGAGCCGCCTCTGTTGCCGGTCCTAACTGTGAGAGGAACAATGACCTTGAGAAAGACGAAGTGTAATGGCGAAGAGCGACATACGGTGACGGCAGACGCAGGTCTACGGAACTGCAGGTTTGGTTTTTTATTTATTATTTTTATTTGCTTTTTGGTGGTCAATATGGAAAACAGGTAATTTTTTAGACATGTCTGAGCCATCTTCGGTAGCTGTTACCGGAGGGTTGAGGGGAGGTGTCGATGCTAGTATACGGGAGACAGGGAGTGATTCGGGGGATGTTAAGGTCGAAAAGAAGGAAGGTGCTGGGGGAAAATCGTTTGCGGAAGCTTTGAAGAGACCAATTCCATCTTCAAAATTCAAAATCCCATTGAGGAAACCGGAACTAATTAATTGGGAGTTAGGTTTTGTTTTCTCGGATGTGGAGATGGAAAAAGTTACGGAGGATCTGAAGTTTGCATTGGTGCTAAAGTTTCTTTCTGCAAGACCATCTATTGATGCCCTTCGGAGGCATATTATCCAATCATGGGGCCTCTTTGAAGTTCCTAGGATAAGTTTTATGGATAACTACCATGCTTTGTTGCATTTAGTAAACGAAAAGAACTACATTCATGCATGGGCACGAGAAGGAAGATGGGTGGCAGGGTGCCAATTTCGGATTTTTAATTGGTTCGTGAATTTTGATGTCAACAAGGAGCCATCAATTGCACCTCAGTGGATTTTCTTACCAGGTCTGCCTTTACATTTATATAGAATGAATTGTTTACAAAGTTTGGCCACTAGATTTGATAGATTCTTAGGAACGAATAATGCCACGTTATATAGAACACGAGCCACAAGTGCGAGATTATGTGTTGAAGTGGATTTGCAGAAGGATCCCGTGGAGGGTTTTCCATTGGTGGTAGGAAAAAAACAGAATTGACAAAGAGTAATATATGAGAAAAGGGGTTTCTATTGTAACAAATGTTGTAGGCAAGGTCACACTGAAGTTGTATGCCGGTTTTGAGTTAAGCCTAAGGATAAAAGAAAGGCTGGTATGAGGAAGGAGATAGATGAGATGGTTTGGAAAGAAGTGGGTAGAAAAGAGAATATGATAGTTGAAGAGGAAGGTCCTATTTTGAAGAGTCAGGAACAACGAGTGGAAGAGAAGATGGATGGAAACGTGAATGGTCCGTCAAAGGTGATAGAGAAAAATAAAGAAACTGTGAATAAGGTTAATAATGTGGGGACTAAAAGAGTGGAGGAAGTTAATTTGGTAGAGAAGAATAGTGGAGAGAAAGCAGATCGTTGTAAAGGCCAGAAGTCAGGGATGGTAGGGGTGCAGGTAGAACTGAGAGATTGTTCTAGGTCTGTTCAGGAAATCAGAGTTGTTTATGAAGGGGGGAGGGGAGAAGTTGAAATGGATAAGGATGGAAAGTTGATTTTAATGGAGGAGGTGGATGAGAGAGAGGGGGAAGTGGAGGGTGAAATGTTGAGGGGTAATTATGATATGTTATCTAAGGGAGATTTGGAGGTTTGGATTGATACTCAAAAAGAATATTATTCTGATCTAGATAATGTGACAGTGGGTGAGTCAGAAGGAAAAAAGAATGATGATGGACAAGTGAGAAAGTCTAATAGGTCTAAAGTAGTACCTCAAAAGTTGAACCTATGATTGACAAAATTATGTTTTGGAATTTAAGGGAGTTGGGCACGTCGAAGAGAAGATTAAAACAAATTGTGAAGGATCAAAAAATTTCAATTTTGGTAGTCTCGGAACCTTTTCAAGATATAGAAAAGATTTGAAGGTGGGCGATGTATTTGCAATTTATGAACTTTTGCTCTAATATAGAGGAAGGTGAGAAGATTTGGTTGTTCTGGAATGATGATGTTCAAGTGGATTGGGTGGGTACCTTAAATCAATGTGTGACAGTTTTGTTAACTAAGGATAGAGGTTCCCTGCTTCTTACTTTTGTTTATGCTAAATGTTATCATATTAAGAGAAGAGATTTATGGGAACAGCTTCAGGGGATGTCGAGTGTGGATGTGGCTTGGGTTGTTATGGGAGATTTTAATGTAATTCGGTCAGATGAGGAAAGGGTAGGAGGTAGACCTCGCTTGGGTCCATCTATGGCTGAATTCAATGGTTGTATTAATAGCTGTGGGTTATTGGACCTCAAATTCGAAGGAAGTCAATTTTCATGGTGTAAAGACCAACAAGGCTTGAGAAGAAGTTGGGCGAAACTAGACAGGATGCTGATTAATAATGTTTTTTTCTATAAAATATGGTGAAGCTAAGACTTCTTTGTTGAAAAGAAATACTTCAGATCATTCTCCTATCTTATTACAGCTGTGTGCGAGTAAGGAGAGGTATGGGCCAGCGCCTTTTAGGTTTCAGAACATGTGGACGTCTCATGGGGATTTTTTGGAAATGGTTGAATCATCTTGGAGAGAACACATTGTGGCGAAGTCAGGATTGTGTAAATTGGCGGGTAAATTAAAAAGACTAAAACAAAGGCTGGGGGTGTGGAATAAACAGACTTTCGGGCGTGTTGGTAGTTTTATTCGAGAGTTGGAGGAAAGGGTGGATAATTATAAGAATTTACTGCAGACAGAATACTCAGAATCAGTTGAGGAAGAGTTCCTTGTTTCTAAGGCTGAATTGGAGGTTTGGTATAAAAGGGAAGAGACTAGATTGGCGCAACAAGTAAAGATGAAATGGTTGATAGATGGGGATTAGAATTCAAAATTTTTTCATGCTGTGATTACGCAAAAAAGGCGAAATTCTTGTGTAAATTCAATGACGCTTCCTAATGGTTCGATATTAGAAAATATGCAGATGGTCCATGATGAGGCTGTGAAGTATTTTGAGCAATTCTTGGGGCAAAATAGTTCAGTGCAAAGGTCAAACTTGGAAGATATCATCCATTCGGTAGTTTCTGAGGAGTCTATAGGTCGGCTGAGGGAAGAACCGACTGAGGAGGAGGTTTATGAAGCTGTTTCGTCTATTTCTGTGAATAGTAGACCGGGCCCGGATGGGTTTGGGTCTTCTTTTTATATAACCTGTTGGAAGATTTTTAAAAATGATGTGATGGATGCGGTAAGAGAATTCTTTAGAGGTGATATGTTTGCTCAGTATTTTTGTTCCTCTTACATTGTGCTTATCCCTAAGGTAAAGGACCCTCAATCTTTTGATAAATTTCAGCCGATAAGCTTTTGTAACGTAATCTATAAAATTTTCTCCAAAATCCTTGTTGGTAAGCTTTCATTGTAATGAGTGATTTAATATCTTTAGAACAATGTGCTTTTGTAAAAGGGAGGAATATTTTTGAAAATATAACGCTTACTCAAGAGATGACAAAATTATTACATAGGCGGGTGAGAGAAGGTAATATAATGCTAAAGCTTGATATGAGCAAAGCATATGATCGAATGGAGTGGCAGGTGGTAGATCAGATTTTTCAAGCTCTTGGTTTTCCAGATTGCTTTTGTAAGTTGATTCAGAATTGTATTTCCACTTCATGGTTTTCTATCATGATGCATGACACTTATAGAGGTTTTTTCAAGTCTAAAAGGGGCTTGAGGCAAGGGAATCCATTGTCGCCGTATATTTTCATCATTATGGAAGAAATTCTTTCTAAATTAATTCAAAAAAAGTTGTCTGAGAAGTGGATTTTACCTTTTGCACACCCGTGTGGTGCACTGATTATATCACATTTAATATATGCGGATGATGTTGTTATTTTTGCTAATGCTGGAAACAAATCTGTTAGTCAGTTAATGGGGGTGATTAAAGAGTATGAAAATTGGACTGGTCAAAGGGTGAATAAAGATAAATCAGTTATTTTTTTCTACAACAAGTTAGGTGTTCAGAGGAAAGGAGCAATTCTTCAAGAGACTGGTTTTATTGAGGGTAAATTTCCTTTTACGTATTTGGGAGTACCAATAGTGGATGATAAATTGAAAGACTATCATTTTGACCCTTTAATCCAAAAAATTAGTAAGAGAGTTGAAGGCTGGAAAAGTAAACTGTTGTTTCAAGGAGGCCGTCTTGTTTTATTGAGACATATGCTTTCAAGTATGTCATTGCATCTGTTAGCTGTTCTAAATGTACCGAAACTGGTGATTAAAAAGATTCAAGGTATGTTTGCTTCTTTTTTCTAGGGATTTAAGGATGGAAAAGAAAAAATGAAATGGAGAGCTTGGAAGAAATTGTGTGTTCCTGTGGAGGAGGGGGGCATAGGAGTAAGGGACATTTCGGAAGTGCAACGGTCTTTATTCATGAAGTTTGGTTGGAATTTATTAATGCAAAATTCTTTATGGACTTGATTTTTTAAAGTTAAATATGTGAAAGGAGGTCATATTACTCTTGGTAGATCGCATGGATCAGATTCTTCCTTTTGGAGGAAAGTTCTGCAGGGTATGCCTGAACTGTTAAGCAAATATAAGTGGAAGGTTAGAGAAGGAGATGTAAATCTGTGGTATGATAAGTTTCTAAATTCAGGACCTTTGTTTGCAGATTGTCTAAATGGTGCTCAATCTCATATCAAATTAAAAGATTTGGTTATTAATAATGCGTGGGATGTGGAAAATTTGCAGAGGATTCTAGGGTTTAGTAAAGCGGATGACGTGATGGAAAAGGTGGGAAATCTTACAAATTCTTCGGATATTCTATTATGGCTCCTGGAAAAGGATGGTTGTTTTAATACAAAATCCGCATGGGATGTTATCAGAGTTAGAGTTCCAAAATTTGATTGGGCTAAGTGGGTTTGGAACAAATGGTTACCAAAGAAAATTTCTATCTGTATGTAGAAGGCTGCTTTTAAGTGCCTAAGTGTTGATGAAAATGTGAGAAGGGTGGGGGTTTCACTTGTTTCGGCGTGTAATTGTTGTGAGATGAGGCAATCAGAAGATTTTGAGCATGTGTTAAATAAGGGAGACCTTGCTTCTAAGGTTTGGAGAAATGTTTTGGTGGAGGTAGGTGTTCCTTTCCTTAGGCAACAAAGTTAGAAAGAAAGAGTCCAAATGTGGTTTAATAGGGCTTCCAGGTTGTCTCAACTGGGTTCTTTGATGGGTTTGATTCCTTGTTTAGTAGTTTGGAGGCTGTGGAGAAGAAGATGTGTGGTTAGAATGAGAATAAAATTAGAGAGTAGTAGTTATGTGTGACTCTCCATTAAGTATTGGGTAGGGGTTTTGAGTAAAACATGACAGAAATGGTTCAGTTAAAGGATGCGGATTTTCAGATATTGCAGAATTTGGAAGTGCAAATTGTGAATAAAAGAATTAAAACTATGCAAAGTGTGAGATGGCTAAAACCGAGGCAAAGGAGGTTGAAACTAAATTTGGATGGGAGCAACTTGGGGAACCCAGGGGCGGCGGGTGGTGGTGGCATCCTTAGAGACCATACAGGTTCTTTTATGATTGGTTTTTCAAAATATTTTGGTACTTGTTCAAATAATGAAGCTGAATTGAGAGCTGTATTACAGGGGATAAAAATTTGCAAAAATTTGGGACATACCTGTATTGATATTAAATGTGATTCGAATATTGTAGTTAATGGGAGCAACTTATTGGTTTATTGGAGGGAATAGATTTTTCGATAAATCATTGGTATAGAGAATGGAACAAAGTGGCAGATGCCTTGATTTGACAAAGTGCTATGGGGAGATATAGTTTGTTTGCAAATAATAGTCAACTCCCTAGAGTTAGTAATTGTTTGTATAAATTGGAGAAGATGGGTACGGTTTATATGAGGTACGTTTAGCTGTTTTTCTTTTGGTTTTATCTTATGCCCTATGTTGTTTATATTTTGTTTTGTTTTGTTGCGTGAAGTTTGTTTTATAGGTCCTATTTTGTTTGGTCTTGTATTTTGATTTTTGACTGGATGTTGATGTTGTTTTTTGAGAGATTTTTAACGTATTTGTCTTTTATTATCTTCCATTGATTGTCTTGTAATCACGGTATTTTTCCGCCAAAAGTAAGGAATTATCAATAAATAAATAGAGGTATCGCCCTTCTTAAAAAAAAAAAAATATTATTATAAAAGTTCTACTTTAATTATTCAAAATATCGGATTGGCAGGGCGTGCGTATTTAGATCTGGATGAAGACTTGAATTTGTAGCCTCACATGAGGTCGAGGAATAAGGTGGACTGCAGCATTAGGAAAAGTTTGGCCTGATAACATTGACAACTCATCCACTGTATTTAGCCACTGTCCCACCAGCTCTGCCTCTGCACTGCTGCTCATTGGGATTAAATGAGTCCACACTTGCTAGTGTTAATTGTCAAAAATATGAATTGGGGGGTTGGCGACAAATGATACCCTGCCTCACTTTACACCACAGCGCACTCTGCTTTTTACTACCTTGAGAGTTGCAAAAGCATACAAAGACGCTGCGCGAAATTCCTTTTTCTTCTCTCTCTTTTTTTTATTTTTCTCCTCTCTTCCCATTATTTTGGTTGAGATGCTCTGCACAACCCGCAAAGGCACATTTTGCTCACTTTTAAAGTTTTTTTTTAAAAAAGGGCTCCCATATCATTACTGAATATCTAAGCCGGGAAAAGAAAATACAAGAGTGAGAAAGCACAAAAGGGATTGTTGTAGATTGTAAAGGTCACTAACTTTAAAACTTCGAAACTATGCTGAGATTATTGGGTAGTATCAAGAAGAAAGCAAGTGTCTTCGCCACCAGTGCTCCACAAGAAACTGGCATACTTGGATACATGGCTCGGGTTGTCTGGCTCGGCTGCCATGGCTTGCTGGTACCTCTCCTCAGCTCCCCATAAGTCCTTCCTTCCAATCCACAGGAAGTTTGCGTACTGAACCAGCGCCTCTGCGTCCGGTGGCTCTGCCTGCACCGCCCGTTTGAAGCACTCCTCCGCCCTGATCAATTCAGCCAAACAACAGGAAATTGAAGCAAAACCATGATTACCCATTTGATCAACAAGAGAATGTTGCAGTAGGTTGGAAACCTAGCGCCAGTAAAACTTGGCTGAACCAGAATCAAGGCTGGTTATGATAACTCAAGAGTAAAAATACCAATGTCAACTCTTGCATAAAAGATTAGATATAGTCCTACTCCTAGCCTACTAAATGATTTCTATTGTTAGCAGATTAAGGCTAGTCATGATTATTCAAAGTAGCAATGTCAACATGAAAGATTAGACCTAGATTGTGGAGTAGTTAATCAATGATCACCGAAATATAAAGGGGGATTAACAGTGGGTGGGAAATTGGATTGACACAAAAAGTGTTAAGTATTGCTCACTTAAAATCAATGCAAATTTCGCTGTAAAGAACAAGTTACTTCCAAATGATAATTAAACAATGATTAACGCAAAACTATTCTCGATTATAAGACTTAAATTCAATGGCATTTTGGCTGCGAAAAATAAGTAAGTTGCTAAACCAAAATGATAAAATTTACCTGTCATGATCATGAGCAACCAGGAAGAGAAACTGGGCATAGTTGGAGAGCAGCAGCGGGTTGTTGGGATCCTTAGATAAACCCCTCTGGTACAGAAGTTCTGTTCTGAAATACTCCAGGTACTTATCTGGTTCGAGCTCCACGCTCACCGGCGACACGAATTGTTGAACCGTCTCGTGATCAAGAGCCTCACCCCTCCACTCCACCTGCATCCTTGAAGCTTCCTCCACCATTGAGTCCCACAGCCTCACCTCTTCTTCTCTACCCAATTCATAAGAAACATGAGTTCTCAGATCATCAGGAACAGAACTGGGGTTTTGATCCCCTCCATTGTTGCCTCCAATTAAGGTTTTCCTCAAAACTCCGCCAGAAGAATTGACTACAAGAGTGTTTACTGCAGAAAAAGATTCAAGCTTTGATTGCTGTTGGTTTTTGACAGGTAAGCAGAGTCTTGGGGGAGAAGAAGCTGCAATGGCAGTATGATTATTGTCCATTGAGTAAACTGTGAAATTGGCCAAAAGGATCATCACATAAACCATGAGGGTCGGTGTCCCTGCAAACACTTTCTGGAACAACCAAACAAAGGATGCGTTCACGTCTCTCTGAACCCCTGTTAGAATTTCCTGCAAATCTTCATACAACAGAGTCTCCCGCATCTGTAACGCATAGCTCTGAAGCTCTCGAATGATGAACACAAGCGAGGAGAAAGCCTTTTTCACAGAACAGTAACTGAAGTCCCCTGCTTCCCTAAAACCCTCTCGCAATTTTTGCTTTTTCTTTATGATCCGAATGGACAGAGGGATATCAACCCTGCTCGCCTTCCGCTCTATACTCCCCGGCGCAACCTCGTCTCTCTCCGGCCAGTCCGCCGGCGATGAAGAAAAGGAGTTACGGAATGCCACGTTGGCGATATTTTCATCTCCTCCGAATCGGAAGGTTTCAGGTATTGTCCAATTGGGGTTGTTACATTCAGTACCATCGTCGAATCTCTGTACCAATTCTTCAATCTGTTTGGACAACTCACCGTCGGAGAACTCGTTCAGACTTGCACTGCAAGATCGCCTGACTTTGCAGCTTCTTGACATCATATTATGGGAGGATGGAAACCTCAGAACGATTGATGACGAACAAGAACCAAAAAGATTTGAACGGTAAGCCAATGGAAGAACAAATAATTGGTTCTTTTTTCCATTATTATGATGATGATCGCGATGATGTGCTGTAAATAAAGAAGAAGAAGATGAAGAAGAAGAAGAAGAAGAGGAGGAGGAGGAGGAGGAAAATGCAGAGGGTAGTTTAAAACAAGACGCAACCTTTACTCCCATATCTGTGCGATCAAAACTCAGCTGCGACTGAACAACAGAGATTGACGAAAAAAAACCCCCAAAAGAGAAATAGAGCGAAAGAAGCAGAAGAATCCTATAAAAGATTGTATATTTATAGGAAGAAAAAATTTAAAAACAGAGCAGGCGAAGAAAAAACTAGTCAACAGCGCCGGATATCCCGTGAAAAGTGACTGGATTCCTAGCTTCTTTTATTTTCTTCCAAGACGTTGAAATCTTTGGTTCTCACAAAGTCACAATCAACCTCAATCAGATTAGGGAGAGACCCACAATATCAAGCTCCTTCATTTCTTAAACATCATCGACACAACCTGTGATCGATAAAGCCAAATACCCAATTAGTCAACACCATACATGAATTTTTTTTCCTTCAAACTTTCTTTCCTCTCCTTCCCTTTCCACACAAATCAAACCATTCCCTACAAAACCAAAAACACCCTTTTTCACACCCAACACATTATCTCAAACGCCCATATCCCAAAAGCATCAGCATTATGACGTCTCAGAAAACACGATACAGTTACAGTGTTTGTTCTACAGTTTCACTATTATTTATTACGACTACTACATTAATTGGAAGCTTACCAGATCGAATGCGAAGAGTCTTCCAAGAGAGAACTGCATTCACAAGAAAACTTCATTCAATTCCCACTGGAACCAAGCCCAGAGGACCCAGAAGCAAAACCAAAAAACTTATTTAAATTGCACTTTTGAATCTCAAGATGTCCGTACACCGTACAAAAAATGTTGTTTCTCCTTTTTCATTTTTTTTTTTAGGTTATGGCAGTGTCCCGTTTGATATTTGATATTTGTGATTTTCAGGTTCTTGTTCTTGACAATTTGTAGTTTGGGTTGGGGTCTGCACTCTGGCTTTGATTGCGTGTTTGATGAAGAGCGTGTGACAGGTGTGTGACGCAAATGTTCTCACGGGAATACGTGTCGCTGGCACATGCAAAGTAGCAGTTTAGTTAGTGGGCTCATGTGGAGGAAGTGGCGGACCTCTGGAGGAACCGCCCATTGCTCCGATTCCAAAGGACACTTGTCCCCTTCCATGAGGCCCAATAGACTGGGCTTCACGGGCGTTGACTATATGTCGCGCGGTTAAGTAGGTTCAATGCGGTGGACTGGATGGGCCGGAAAATGGGCCCTATGAAATGCTATGCTGCTGAGCCGGTAGGTTGCCCAATTAAAACGCTAAGCTGTTGAAAGTTCATCACTTTTATGGGCCGAAGCCGTCGTTCTTTGCTGGCCCGCGTCCAACCATAACAAACTACGACAACACAGTTATTCAACCAAATATATGCCGGGGTGTGTTGAATTTAAATTTGTATTGAAAATTAAAATCCTTTCAAATTTTAAGGGTGCCTTTTTTTTTTTTTTTTCTTTTTTTTCTTTTTTTTGGGTTACATCATCAAAGGACATTGTATGGTCATCATTCAATCTTGTTTTGCCCTATCAGTTGCCTTCAGATTAATTTGCTAGGTTCAATTCATTAATCAATGACTTTTAATTTAAGTTCTCTTGAGAAACATAAAGATTAATTCAACTAGACATGAATTACAAGGTTTTCTAGTCAGTAATAAGAATTGGCAAGTTCAATTTTGTATAGAGATCCTAATTTTTTTATTTATCATGAGATATATGTGGGATCGGTCACATCCTGTCTCCATTTAATGCCATATGAGAGATTCATAGAACTCATTCAAGTTGAAATCCCGAATATTAGCAAAAAAAAAAAAAAAACATAATAATGGTAAAACTTGAGTTTTTATTGTGGACATTAAGGGCTCAAATGTTATGGCTAAGAAGGATGGAAAGAGGCATGAATGAGAATGGGATATGTGCTGTAGTTTTTGTGCCAGACGTAATTTGAACCTTCAACAGAAGAAAAAGGTCAATTAGAGTTTGTCGCTTTTGGATTGAATGTGAAATTTCAACACGCGGTGAAAAGTGGAGTTGTTAATTTTATGCATACGTACATAATAATGGGTGAGGATGAATGGCCCAGTCAACCCCGCCGATCCATGCACCAGCCAAGCAGAAAAGAAAAGAGAAGAGAGAAAGGACTTCATCCAATAAGCCATGACCATCGACGCAATGTAATAGAAAATTAATTTGTTATGATGATTGACGATATACGTGATTCACATGTTCAGTGCAGACCATTTGGTGCGAGACAACCAGATGGAATTGCCAATTGGCAATTCACACACCCCCGCATCAATCACTCTCATTCCCACACGTCATCGCACTTCCCCACTTCCCCTCCCCCATTTTTAAGAAATAAAAATTAAAAAATTAAAGAATCTTATTTTACAAATTTTTGATATAATTATTGAATAAAAATAAAAATAAAAATAAAATACTAATTTATAATTCTTTGGGAAAATATTGTTAATCGATTAAGGTTGTGTTTGTTTTTCACAACTAAGTAGTCATATGTAGATGCATGGCTCATTTATCTTGTAGGGGAAGGATTTGGTAAAATCGAATCGGATTGAATTGAAAATAATTATACAAAGAGAGTGTTACAATAGTTATCACGTCTTCTATTTGAAGGGTCAATTATAAGAATCATGCCATGGGTATTTTTTTTTTTTTTTTAATTAAGGATTTTTCATTTTTTTTAAGAAAGGAAAGAAAAATACAACTTAAAAAAAAATAATTTTTTCATTATGTTTTCTCTATATATAAATATTATTGAAAATATAATTTTGTTCTAATATGACTAAAATTTTTTTAAAAAATTTAAATGTTAATCATGACTAAAATCAAATTTTATTCATTGATTTACTACATATTTTATTTTCCTTCTCACTTTTCTCTATAACCAATTATGAAAATTAGATTCTTTCATATTTTCCTTTCGTTTCGTTTATATTTTTTAAGCTTTGTGGAGTCTTAAGTTTTTTTAAACTTTTTTTACTAGGAAAAATACTCGGCAGCACAGGTCACATGGGCCAATAATAAATAGCATTACATTATAAGTTTAGAAATTATTAAATTAGGTCATTTAATCTGTAGGAGTGTCAAGCTTGATCTAGGATAGATCTGAGCCATCCACGCTGCTTCAGATCAAATGGCTGTTGTGATTTTTTATTTGTTAGGGGGGCATTGTTGTAATTTACTTTATCCTTCCTTTAGTTGTAAAATTGAACAGTAGAGCGCGAGGGGGCTAAATCTGGGGAGGCGTCTTCGCAGCTTCAAGAAAAACAACAGCACAAGGGGTTCTTGAAAATTCTGTTTGCAGGTTCAGAGGGCAGCCGCACCTGAGCGCAAGAGAGGGTTTTTTCAGCGGCCGTGAGCGAGAGCACCTGCAGCCGAGGGTTCTTCAGCCGCGTGAGAGAGTGAGGCCGCACCAGAGAAGGATCCGGCAGGAGGTGGGTGCGGCTTCCCTTGCAGAGCTGTGAGGCTTCTTCCTCCACCAGCCGCAGGAGAGACACCTGCGACCCGAGGAGGCCATCACCACCGAGAGAGAGCACCTGCAGCCATGATAGATCCTTCGCCTGCGCACGGGAGAGAAGGAGACGGCAGGAGGGTGGTCGGCGCTGGGTATCTCCAACGGATGTGTACGCAAGAGTAAGTGAAGTTAAAGACACAGATTTGATTTCTTGGGAGGGGTTTCTTGTAGGGAAATTAGGGAGAACAATAGGAAGAAACCTAGGGTTATTCGCAGGTGCGAAGGTAGATTTCTTGGGTTGTTCTTGGGCTAATTTCCAGAAGAAATTGATAAGACAAGAAAGGGTAAATCTGTGTGTACTTGTATTTATTTTCGCCGGTTTAATATAGTGTCTTAGGAGGTGAGTTTTTGCAGTGGATGTAAGCCAATTTTTGGGCCAAACCACGTAAATGTGTTCTTGTAGATTGTGCTTGTGACATGTTTATGTTTTGCTGAATATTATTTGGTGAACGTACATTTTTCTTGATCAGGCTTAGCACACACGCGTCAAAATAAATAGGTTTATGTTTAGGTGTTATTGGGGCTAATTTGGAATTAATTAAAATCTAAAAATAGAATTAGCAATTAGCTGGAATTACACACAACATAATCAAATAAAATTTTAAACAACAAATTGCAAGAATGTTGAACCATTTCGAACTAAAAATTATTTATTTAACCCTACCCTTTTTAAAATTTGTCAAAATCATTCAAAATTTAAAGATATGATTAGTTATTTAAGACGTAAAATAATAATTTCTCATGAGTCCATTAAAAACGAAAGTAGCATACATATATCTCATTCCACATCCTTTGTTAACTCTGTCAAGTCGATAATCGAAGATCCATCACATGAAAAACTCCGATCCCATATTTAGAGAGCGCTTGAATTTGGGATTGTACTAGATTTGGATAAGATATAATATAAAATTATATTAAAATTTGTCCAAACTCATCCAAATTCAAGGTCCGAAATGCATGCTTCAAAATGCGGCAAAAATGGTGCATTTGGATGCATGGATTTTGGACCTTATATTTGCATTTGGTTGGATTTGAACAAATTTTAACATAATTTTATATTTTATGTCGCGTTTTGGAGCGTGAATTTCGAACTTTAAATTTATATTTGGATGAATTTAAATAAAATTTAATATAATTTTATATTACATATTATCCAAATTCAATACAAATTCAAACATAAAGCATGTCCAACTAAAGTGCTAAGAGTTGGCCATTAAAATGTCTTAAAAGAATAAGAGCAAAATTTTCTAAGTCAAGCCTTACCATTAATCTTACCGCTTGAAACAAAGTCCTTCAGCAGATCCAAAACTACGTTCCTAGTTTCCAAGAGGGTAGAACCAGGAATCATCACCTCAGCTGGCATATTGACTCTTGATTTCTCCGTAAACCCTTTTGCTATGGATGGAGTTGCGGATCACTCACAATTCGCAATGCACACCTCATTCATTGTCTGGCTTTATTGGACACGTTAGTTTCCCATTTAATAAGTAGGTCTGACCCGAATGGAAAAGAAATCTTCCAAGGTATTGTCCCTGGATATTGATATGTGTGTGTATATGAACCATCACACTCGGTGGTCATCCCACACTCGGCTTACCCTCAACAAGCAATAAAGATCCGTAAGAAACTAGAGAAGTTTGGATAATGTTGCAAAAGCCAATGGCCAATTGGCAATTCCATCTGCTCGTCTCGCTCACCGAATGGTTTGCAAATAACACTTTGGCATCCACCATTAGTGCTTTACATGTTCTTTTCACAAATGTGTAAGTTATCTACGCACATAAATGTATAAGTTACTTTTTTTTTTTCGTGGTTCTTTTCTCTTTTTTAATCTGTGATAATTCTCTTTATTAAAAATTTTTAATAGAAATTCTGATTGATTGCTCATAAATTTAATAGCTACAAACTATGTTTGATAGTTTGGATTTTTGATTTATCTCAGTTATTCATTTATATTTTCTATTTTTTATGCTTATTACATTCACTGCCTTTAAAAGTATAGATTTTGAACCTTAAATTTACATTTGGATAAATTTGTAGAAGTTGTAATACAATTGTATATTATATTTTATCCAAATCCAATACAAATTAAAATCTAAAATCTTTCCAAATATAGAATTTGTATTTTTACTTTGATAAAGTTTACTCTTGTTGACAACTTTGTCACTACTCAATAATTGTGACAACCCAAATAAAAATGGAATTTAGATAATAAAGAGGAAGGGAAATGAAACCAATAACTGAAGGAGGAAGTCAACTTCGTCGATGAGGGCTTAAGAGAATTTGTCAACGAAGATTGAATTTCGTCGACGAAGAAATACCGAGAGGCGTTTTGAGCCGACTGAATTTCGTCGACGAGAATTGAATTTCGTAGACGAAATTAATGAAGGATTCGTCGATGAATGACGTGACTCGTCGACAAATCAAGTTCTATAAATAGAAAAATTCGGATTTTTAACTTCACAACTAAGTAAACTCTCTTCTCTCTCTCTCCCCTTCGGTCCTCTCTCTCTCTCTCATCGATTTTGGGCTAGATTTACGCCGGATCGACAATCCGAAATCACCACAACACTCCTGGAGACGTTCTCTCCAAATCTGTCAGAGTGGATCGTTGGTGAAAGTAAGTTGGAAATCATCCCTAAGTTGAGGTAAGGCTTTCAAAGCCAAATTTGACTTTACGGTAGTTATAAGAAATGATGTACACATACAAATATTGAAGTTTAGTACTATGAGTTTTCGGTTTCAGGGTATTGATTAGGAAATTCCATGAGTGTGAGACCAGAGTTTATAGAGGTTTTTCTCAGTAGTCAAGTAAGGGAATAAACTAAAGCAATTACTTTTTATGCAAAATTAGTATTATTATTAACGAATTGATTTCCTGAAAATACTTACGATATTTGAATATTATGGAATAAATGCACGTTTGGGAAAAATACTGTTATTATGTTGAAACGTGTATAAATGTATGAGATATAAGAAAATTATGATTTTAGAATTGGAAGTATGATTTTATATAGCACATGTGTGACATGAATTATTTTATGTGAAATGTAATATGATATGAAAGATTTTACGAGCAAAGCATGTTTTCAGGTATTATGAAAAATGTGTTATGTTACGATGATTTTGACGAATATATGATAATGGATTTATTTTCATAATGTATATACCTGAAATGACTCTGGCGCGAGACCGTATTTATTTATGTTTTCGGCACGAGGCCGTACTTATTTATGTTTTCGGCACGAGACCGTATTTATGATTTCGATGCGAGGTCGTATTTATGTATGACTTTGACACGAGGCCGTATTTATGATTTCGGCGTAAGGCCGTATTTATGTATGATTTCGACGCGAGGTCGTATTTATGATTTCGGCACGAGGCCATATTTATGAAATCATCAAAGATGTTATAATATCATGTACTATATGTTATCAGAACTCGGATGTTACTTTAGTTCAGTGCAGGAGCACGGTACCGTAGCTTATAGATCAGATGTTTATGATCAGATTAGTTCTAACCATCCCACAAGGAATTGGGAGATGGATAGTCGATGTGGCTTTAGTAGAGTGTGCACATCCACCTGGTAGTCCGGACCAGGGTGTGGTGGGTCTATCGTACTTATAGACATATTTGATTCGGCAATGGTCGGCCAGCCATTGTAGGGTCCAACCTTCGGGCTGCACAACCCGTTATAGGGGGTAATACATGACATTAGCAAGCTATTCATCCTGAGTATGCTTTCAATATTATCAGTTATAACAGATATTTTATGTACGTTATGATTTATTAATAAATATGAAAGTATATGAGAATTTAGTATGTTATGATGAATGATTACCGATATATGAAATGTACTATATATGTATAATTGCATTAAATGTTCATGTTACCACACAGCTGTATTTAGTTTATTTTTCCTTACTGAGAAGTGTCTCACCCCCGAACTTAATATATTTTTCAGGAAACCCTGAATGACCGGCGAGTCGTGACCGCCGTTAAGTTTACTAAGTTACCCCGTTATGAGAGTAAGCAATGCACTAGGATCAGAATTGTTTTTGATTATAGGATCCTAGATGTATTTTAAAATATTTTGGAAGAATGTAAATAGATACAGTATTTTGGGAATGTAGATAACTCTGGTATTATGTTTTATGGATAGATGATTGAAATTTAATGTTTGCTGCTGTTTAGATTTCCCCTGTGATTGATAGGTGTTCTCGTTATCCATGGGTTCAGGTTGACCATTTTATTCATTATGTTACATTTTATGTAATGACCCAGATTTTAAGTGAAATTTAAATAATAAAAGAAAGGGAAATTAGGAAAAAGAAATGGAAGGAAGCTGCCAAGCTTCGTTGACGAATATAGGGTTTCGTCGACGAAGGCTTAAGAGAATTCGTTGACGAACACAGGAGCTCGTCGACGAGAAAATACCGAGAGGGGTTCTGAGGCAACCTGAATTTCGTCGACGAATACGGGGTATTGTCGACAAAATTTGTGAAGGACTCGTCGACGAAGAACGGGCTCGTCAACGAAATCCCCTGTTTTATATATATGAAATCCGTATTTTTTAAGGCTTCTTCAAGCAGCCAACTCTCCCTCTCTCCCCCCTTCGGCTCACTCACTCACTCACTCTCTCTCTCTCTCTCTCTCTCTCTCTCTCTCTCTCTCTCTCTCTCTCTCTCTCTTCGTTTTTGGACTATTTTTACTCCAGATCGACAATCCAAAGTTACCACGACGCTCCTAGCGGAGTTCTCTCCAAATCTGTTGGAGCGGATCGTGGGAGAAAGCTAGTTGGAAATCATCCCAAAGTTGAGATAAGACTTTTTAAGCCATATTTGGTCTTACGCTAGTTATAAGAAATGTTGTGCGCATGAAAATATTAAAGTTTAATACTGAGAGTTTTCGTTTCCTAGGGTGTTGATTGGGAACGTTGGGAATCCTCCCTAACTTGAGGTAAGGCTTTTAAGCCTAATTTGACTTAGTGATAGTTATAGAAAATGTTGTACGTACGAAAATACTGAACTTTAATTCTGGTGAATTTTATTTTCAGGGCATTGAGTTGAAAATTTTGCGGGTGCAGGGAAGACTTTCTTAAGGGCTGTTCAGGAACCAGGTAAGGGGATAAACTAAGCTAGTACTGTTTTGGAAAATGCTTATATACATATAGTTATCATTTGATTTATGGAAAATGTATATGTTTATATATATGTTTTATATTTGCAAAATATTGCGAAAATGATCGTAAGTTGAATATGTGGAAAATCTACTGTGTGGCATGAGTAAAAAAGTTGTGAAATGCTGTTTTTCTGGGAATGTGAATGATATGGATTTTTATGATGAAAAACCGGCGTACGGGCCAAGATGTTTTTATATAAATATATGTGGATGTGTTTGCCAACGTACGGGCTGTGCTATGTGATTTGCCGACGTACGGGCCGTGCTATGTGATTTGCCAACGTACGAGCTGTGCTATGTGATTTGCTGGCGTACGGGCCGTGCTATGTGATTTGCCATCGTACGGGCCGTGCTATGATAAAATGTGTAATACTGGCGTACGGGCCAATGATTTTCATGATACACGTATATACGTGAAATGATATGATTGATGTGAAAATGAATGATATGAGATATCTATGTATCACAATTTTACTATATGTATATGATATTAGAAACTGGTTGGCTTGGTTTAGGCTAGCACTTGCACGGTACCGTTGCTATGTGTCCATGGTCCTTGTGATCATGATATCTGTGTTAACGTCATTGTACGGAGTGGTGTGAGATTGGATGGTCGATGTGGTTATGTTCAAGAAGTGTGCTATTATCGCCCCTGGTGTACGGACCAGTCTGGGTAGGCCCATTGGACCTACAGACTAGACTATTGACTTGGCAGTGATCGGTCAACCATTGTCAGGTCCCGCCTTTGGGCCACACAACCCAATCATGTGGGGGTAATACATGACAACAGCCAGCTAACCTACTAGGATTGTTTTTATGATATTATTATTATGATATGAGATGAGATATTATGTGATGAAAATGCAGTATGTTCTACCATGTTTTGATATACTTATGTTTTCCCATATTTGATAAACAGTATTAAATATGTTATGAATGTTATATATATAGAACACGGATTACTCATGTTGCCACATACTAGTATTAGTTTATTTCCCTTACCGAGAGGTGTCTCACCCCTAAATTTCATTAACTTTTCAGGAGCCCCAAATAGGAAAGCGATAAAAGCCCCGCTGATATAGAGCAGTTATCTGCCCTTGTTGGAAGGGTAAGTCTTGGATGGGATAGTTATATTTTTGGTGGGAATTGTCCCTTGATTTATTTTTGGGATGTATATGCTGAGAGATCATGTTTGTAGTACTTTGGTATGTGTTATGCACATTATGATGAGATGTATATAATTTTATACTTTCTGTTGTGTAGGCTTTTGCTGTATGTTATGTTATATCCCTGGTACCCACGAGTCCATGTGGATGATGACCTGCTGAGCTGGATTGTGGGATATGTAGTATTGACTGTATGATGTTGATTTAATATATATATATATATATATATGTGTGTGTGTGTGTGTGTGTGTGTGTGTGTGTGTGTGAAATTGAGCAAGTCATGACAACTTGGTATCAGAGCCTAGGTTGCTAGGTTTTGTAGACTTTAGAGTGCAGCAGAAACAATACTAGAGTTTAGGAAAAGATTTGAAGTTCTGTTCTACATTCTAGAGGCAGGACTTCCATGGTAGTTTCTATGTTTTTCTTGGGGTGACGATTTCAGGAAAACCATAGTAAGCTATTGTCGGGTTGTGTTCCTAGAATTTAGGACTAGGGATTAGAAATGAGTTGGAAATGTTGAGATAGGTGGTGAGGATAGGTTGGTAAAATAGAAGGATAGGATTTCTAAGTTGTGTCTATTATTTGTAGGATGGATCCGGGAGGAAATAGTGCCCATGCCAATGGCAGTGATGGAGCAGGATCATCAGGTGCAGCTGGGACCGACTCTGACGCGGTATTACGTAGCGTGGCTCAGCAGGTTATGGCTGAGATCGCTGGGAGTTTGAGGGAGCAAAGTGGCCCATCTGCAGGCCATGGGTGCACCATAAAGAAGTTTACGAAGATGAATCCTCCAGCATTCTCAGGTGGAGTTGATCCTATAGCCGCTGAGAACTAAATGCAGGAGATTGAGAAAATTTTGGCGGTGTTATAGTGTACCGAGGAGCAGAAGATCCTCTTCGCCACCTATAGACTGACTAGAGAGGCTGAGAGGTGGTGGACTGCGGTAAGACTATTGGAGCAGTAAAGGATGACTCCGATAGCTATGACATGGGACCAGTTTAAAGAGCTGTTTTTTGAAAGTTATTTTCCAGCTACTGTGAGGGAGGCTAAAGTAGAAGAGTTCCTGAGTCTGAAGTAGGGATAGCTATCTGTCTAGTAGTACACAACACGTTTCATTGAGCTCTCTCGTTTCGTCCCGTATATTGTTCCTGATGAGATGAGGAAGGCGAGACAGTTTGAGAGGGGCTTGAGGCGGAGTATATTTAAGCAGGTGGTGGTGCTGCGAACCAGGACTTTACTGAGTTAGTCGACAGGGTGGCTTTGGCAGAGGTTGGTGAGCGTCTTGATGCAAAGGAGCAAGGACAGAAGAATAGATCTGTATCTACGGGCTACCAGCAGGGTCATAGACCAGGCTAGTGGAGGAGAGGAAATCATGGCAGAGGATGGAGACAGGAGACGGGAAGACGTGAGGTGCAGACAGGGCAGGGTCCTCTAGTCTGTCAGACTTGTGGTAGGAGGCACTGGGGGGAGTGTCGAGCTGGTGGTATAGTGTGCTATTGCTGTGGTAGATTGGGGCACATGGTGCAAGACTGTCCTACCCCATCAGATGCAGTTCTCGTGTGTTATCGCTGTGGTAAATCGAGGCATATGGTACGAGACTGCCCTACCCCACTAGATACAGTTCTAGCTCCTAGACCATATCGAGGAGGTTATCAGGCGCCACGTGGGGGCCAACAGAGGAATACGGTTCCAGTCAGGGCGTTTACTTTGACGCCATGCGAGGCTGAGACGGCAGGTGACGTGGTGATAGGTATGGTGATTATCCTTTCCTTTAAAGTTATAAGATTATTTGATTCAGGAGCTACACACTCGTTCGTGTCTTCGGGGTGTGTTAAATTATGTGGGGTTGAAACACAGTCATTAGATGTTAAATTGTTGGTATCTACGCCGATTGGATCAGTAGTAAGGTGTAGTAGGGTACTGCGCGACTACCCAGTAGAGATTCAGGGGAAAATATTGTCTGCTAATTTGATAGTATTAGACATGCACGGGTTTGACGTTATATTTGGCATGGATTGGCTAGCGGCTAATTTTGCCAGCATAGATTGCCGTGCACGAGAGGTGATATTCAGATCTCCGGGGGAAGTAGAATTCAAGTTTGTAGGTTCGAGAGTGCAGTCCCCGCCTCAGCTAGTTTCAGCTATTCAGGCCAGGAGATTACTACTGAGTGGTTGTCAGGGGTTTGTGATTTTTGTGAAGGAGATGTTAGAGAATGAATTGAAACTTGCTAGCACACCTGTAGTAAAGGAGTTTATAGATGTTTTCCCAGATGAGTTACCAGGCTTACCACCCAACCGTGAGGTAGATTTCTCTATTGATCTACCTTCCAGTACAGCGCCGATTTCTAAAGTACCCTATCGAATGGCGCTAGTGGAATTGGCAGAATTGAAGAATTAGTTGCAAGATTTGCTTGATAAGGGCTTCATACGACCCATTGTATCTTCGTGGGGAGCTCTGGTTTTATTTGTGAAGAAGAAAGATGGGACTATGAGGATGTGTCTAGACTACAGGGAGATTAATAAAGTGACAATTAAGAACAAATATCCTCTACCTCGTATTGATCATTTGTTTGATCAGCTCCAAGGTACACGAGTGTATTCGAAGATTGACCTCAGATCTGGCTACCACCAGGTGAAGGTGAAAGCAGAAGACGTCTCGAAGACAGCCTTCAGGACCAGGTACGAGCATTACGAGTTTCTTGTTATGCCGTTTGGTCTGACGAATGCTCCTGCAGTGTTCATGGACTTGATGAACAAAGTCTTTCACTGATACCTAGACCAGTTTGTTGTTGTGTTTATTGATGATGTACTGGTCTATTCTATGAGCTATGAGGAGCATGAGACACACCTGAGGCAAGTTTTACAGACACTTCGGGAAAAGAAGTGGTACGCCAAGTTCAGTAAATGTGAATTTTGGCTGGAGAAGGTCGTGTTCTTGGGGCATGTGATATCTAGAGACGGTATTTCTATGGATCCTAGTAAGATTGAGGCGGTAGTAACTTGGGCTAGACCGAGGAATTTCCAGGAGATTAGGAGTTTCTTGGGGTTAGCCGGTTATTACAGTCGTTTCGTTGAGGGATTCTCAGCTTTGTTAGGACCTTTGACACGACTGACGAGGAAGAATGTCAGATTTGAGTGGGATGACTGCTGTGAGCAGAGTTTCTAGGAGTTGAAGCAGAGATTAGTCATAGCAGCAGTATTGGTTATCCCATTAGGGGGCGAGGGGTATGTTATTTACAGTGATGCATCCTTGAAGGGACTTGACTGTGTATTGATGTAGCATGGCAGGGTAGTGGCATATGCGTCCAGATAGTTGAAAGAATATGAGAAGAACTACCCTACACATGATCTTGAATTGGCTACAGTGGTACATGCACTGAAAATTTGGAGGCATTACCTGTACGGCGAGCAGTGTGAGATCTTCTCTAACCACAAGAGTTTAAAGTATTTCTTCACGCAGAAGGAACTAAATATGAGGTAGAAAAGGTGGTTGGAACTGATTAAAGATTTTGACTGTACCATCAGCTATCATCTAGGGAAAGCAAATGTGGTAGTTGATGCGTTGAGCAGAAAATCCAGGGAACCCGTGTTAGCAGCTATGGAGATCCAGTATCCGATTATGATGGATCTAGAGAGACTCGGCATAGAGGTGGTGGAGAGTGATCTTCCAATGTGTATTGCCAGCCTAGTAGTACAGCCTACTCTGCAGGAAAGAATTAAAGCTGCCCAGAAGGAGGATCCAGAGTTGGTAGAGGTGATGGACAGAGTGCAGAGTGGACAGGGGAAGGAATTCAGTATTGTAGATGACGGAGCTTTGCGGTTCCATTCTAGATTATGCGTTCCTGTCGATACTAAGATCAGGAAGACCATTCTCGAGGAGGCTCACGTCATTATAGGAAATGATGTACGCATGAAAATACTGATGTTTAATACTGTGAGTTTTGAGTTTCAGGGTATTGATCAGGAAATCATACGGGGGTTAGCCTAGGATATTTTGGGGGCTTTCTCAGTAGTTAGGTAAGAGAATAATCTAAAGCAGTTATTTTCTATACAAATTATTATTAATTATGAGTAAATTTATTTTTAGAAAAGTATATGTTACAGTTGTATATCACATATGAAATGTATATTCGGAAAATACTGTCATTATGATTAAAATGTATATGTATGTATGAGATGCCATAAATGATGATTTTAGAACATGAGGTATGACTTTAACGACACATGTGTGGCATGAACATTATTATTTTTTATGTGAAGTGAATCATGATATGAATGATTTTACGAGTAAAGCATATTTTTAGGTATTTTGAAAAGACGTGTAATGTTATTTTGAGTTTGACGAATATATGATAAATGAGTTATTTTCAGAATGTAAATACTTGAAACGATTCTAGCGCAAGGCCATATTTATGTTATCGGCACGAGGTCGTATTTACTATGATTTCGACACGAGGCTGTATTTATGAAATTATGTACTATATGTTATCAGAAGCCGGATGTTAGTTTAGTTCAATTCAGGAGCTCGGTACCGTAGCTATATGTGTAGATCAGATATCTACGTTAGATTAGTGCTAACCATCCCACGAGGGGATGGGAGATGGATAGTCAATGTGACTTTCAGTAGAGTGTGGACGTTCACCTGGTAGTTCGGACCAGGGTGTGGCGGGCCCATCGAACTTACAGACATATTTGACTTGGCAGTGGTCGGCCAACCATTGTCAGGTCCCGCCCTCGGGCTGCATAACCCGTCATGGGGGGTAATACATGACACCAGCTAACTATTTATCCTAGGTATATTTTCAGTACTCTTCAGCTATAAAATATGTTTTATGTATGATATGACTTATTAGAAGATATGAAAGCATGTGAATATTCAGTATGATAAGGTGAATTTTTATGAAAATATGAAATGCACTATATATGTATAAATGTCTTAAATGTTCATGTTGCCACACAGCTGTATTTAGTTTATTTTCCCTTGAGAAGTGTTTCATCCCCAAACTTAATTAATTTTTTAGGAGCCCCTAAGAGATCGGCGGGTCAAGGTCGTCGTTGACCTAGTGAGATTACCCTGTGAGGAAGGTAAGATTTTGTAATAGGGTCAGTGTTATTTTGTGTTTGACCCTAGAGATATTATGATGTATAAGAGGATGTATAGAAGTACAGTTTTATAATGTTATAGAAAGCTCTGGTATTATGCTTTATGGATGAATGTTTGGATTTTATGTTTACTGCTGCGTAGATCTTTGCTGTGTTTGACAGGTATCCCCGCTACCCACGGGTTCGGGTTGACTTTTCCATTTATTATGTTATATTTCTTATTTAGGAAATTGAGGTCGCTATAGAAAACCCCCCTCGGTATTTTCTCGTTGACGAATCCCTGTATTTGTCGACAAATTTTCTACTGTCCTCGTCGACGAACCCCTGTATTCATTGACGAATCTAGGCAATCTCTTTAAAATTATTTTATCCCCCAAATGTAATGTCGTCGACGAAGCCTATGGCCTCCTTCTGTTTCTATTTCTATTTCTCTCCCTCTTAATTATTCAAATTCCATTTTTATTCGGGTCGTCACAATTCAAATATACAGTATTTCCAGTACAGAATTATAGTGTTATAGTTATTTTGGAAACATGATGAAAACAGTAAGGTAATTATAGTAATATATATATATATATACAGTATCAGATCCCAGAAAAAATATTACAGACAGATACAGTTATCAGAGCACGGTACTGTTGCTATTTACTAAACAGAGTGCAACCACATATCTCAGATAGTGTGTGGGTACCGTCAACCGCGCCGGGAGTGGATGCAGCTCCCCAGCTTCTAAGTTGAGGTGGCCCAGTTTGACGAGGTAGCAGTCCAGTTCCGTGCTTAGGAGAGGATGTAGTTTGGCCGAACTGAGGAAGAGTAGAGTACATTGACTTACCTGGTGGGCCAACTAGAGTTAAGTCACTCTAGGGATCAAATCATGACATACAAATTTTCAGGGAAAAAACACAGTTATTTATACTTATACAACTTTACAGCATTTGATAATATAGTATGATATTAGAAGTATGAAAAGTAGAAAAATTCAGATGATATAGTTATATTTTAAACCGTGACAAATGTAAGATATATTTTTATTGATTTATTGGCTTATACTGTTTTAGATGTTATTGTAATAGTTATACAACTTGGTCGCCATACACTAAAATAGCATATTTTCACTTACTGAGCGTCGACTCATCCCATTACTTTAACATTTTTCAGGTGGTAGAGTGACCCTTTGATTTTATAGGGTAAGTGTGTACAGGAGGTTGTGTTTTTGGGATGATGATACTATCGTGAGATGTGAAAATGTAACTGTGATTTGGAAAATACTGGATTCTGGTATTGTATGTATATATGGTTGTATAATTTTTATGTTGTCCGCTACTTAGGTATGTCCATTACACACAGAAATATCTAGTGTCATCTGGGGACTGAGATGCTATAGCAGGGGTATTAGGGTAAATTTTTTAAAAAAATGGTGAAATTTTTGGGTCGTTACAATTTGGTATCAGAGCTTAGGTTGTAAGGTTCTGTAAATTCTAGAGTACAGCGGAAAACAATACCAGAATTTAGAAATGGAACCTTACGAAGAGTGGCATAGGGTAGCAGTGGAAATAATGTTGGGAAAATTAGGATGAGAATTTAAGATTTTGTTCTGCGGTTTGAAGGTAGAGTTTCGAGGCAGTTTCTGTGATTTTCCTAAGATGCTAATTTTATTGAATTAATGAATATTTATACAATTATGCATAAATTTAAAAAATTGATTAAAAAAAAAACCCAAATGGGTACTAGAATTAAGCCAAAAAAATAAATTATGTTATATGAGCTCCGGACAAAATGTAGTGTCTACAAAAGTAATTAATTAGTTATATCATATACCAATAACAATAAGCATTTTGATTTGCATGTTTAAGTGTGCCTAATATTTTTTCAATAGGACTAACTTAGGTCTGCTAGTTCTTTAGCCCAATTTTGGTGCAGTGTGTCCATAATAACGACAAGATAACAATTCAACAAAAAGAAAAAAAAACTGCACACAAATAATTGTAGAACAAAAATATCAATTTTGAAGAATGATCTAAAAAGTTTAACCCAAAAAGAAAAGAAAAGAAAAGAAAAAACTTATTACACGAATTGCCTCTGTAAATTGTAATTAGTAAACACGAGACCTATATAAGTTACAAGGGTAAAAAGAATATTATAATTTTTAAATATCCCTTTATGAGCTGTGTCCTGTTTCCGCATCAAGGTAACTCGGCCGAGTTGAAAAGCCCACGAGCTGACCCTTCAGTCAATCCGAGTCGGAGACTGAGTCTGCTTTTACTCTGTCCTCCGAGTTTGTTTATCGGAACTGTAAGCCCCATGCTGGCGTTCCCAAAAATCTCCCAAGAACGTTTTCGCAGCGTCCAAACTCGGAAAATAGGTTGGTTCCAGAAAGATCTGAGACACCGCATCGTTCACCGGAGCTCGATTCCCCTTTGCCTCCAAACTCCCCATCAAGATCATCACTCCTTGCTTGTGCGCGTAGAAGAACCTCTTCATCGCTGATTCTATAGCCTGCAACGCCTGAAGCAGGTGAATCTTCTCGAACTCTTGCTTCTCGCGATACAGCTTCATCGCCGCTTCCTGAATCCTCGGCCCGCCCTTGGGATCCACCTCCACGCCCAGTATGTACGGCACTCGGTGCTTAAGGTCTTTCGAGAGCTTCGCGATCTCGACGAGCTCTTTCGATCGGAAGCAGAAGGCGTCGGAATCGGACGTCGCTTTGAACGAGAGCTGGTTCTTGAGGCGGAGAAAATCGTCCGGATCCATTAGGAGGTGGAGTTCTTCGATCTCCGCGAGAAATTTCCAGATTCTCTCGAGCAACCAGCAATCGCTCGAAGCTTTATCGAAGTCTTTGCGTTCGATTCTCTCTGCGATGCGCGCGAGAAGCTCTCGTGATGCGTGTATCCACGACGCCCTGATCTGCTGCGTCGTGTACAGGATTTGGTTCTCGCGGTTGTGGAGGTTGATTTGATCGGCGGGACATTTCTTCAGAGAATGAAGCTCCGACGGCTTGCAAACGGCGTCGTAATCGAGGTTCGGTTTGCCAGCGAGGTTCGGCTCTCCCAAACCTAGTGTGTAGGGACACCTCCTCATCTCGCGCTCGATCGAGGACAGGATTTTCTGCGCAATGTCTTCAGATTTCTGCCACGTGGCTAACAGCGGAAGCAAGCTCGCTTCGCTTGGTCGGCTAACCACCGTGGTCTCTCCCGAAAGCTTCCACACCTCGGCGGAGCTCCCTTCCCGGGCCACCACGCCGCCCGACGAGCTCAAATCGACGATCGGCGCTGTTCCACGTGTATCGCCGTCCTCTTCGTTGTCCTCGCACAGGACAGCGATGAGCTGGATCTGGTTTGCGGTCAGCGACTCCAGCCTCCGGTTCCACTCCCTCCGGTTCGCGTAGGGTCTCGGATCGGACACAACCGTGGAAATGAACCGGAACGTGATTTCCAAAGCCTGCAGCGACGGTTTCAAAATCGATTCATTCTTCCACTCAGGAAAGTCCTTCGAACTCCACAGCTTCCCGAGCTCCGGCAGGCGGATGTATTGTTCGTAGGCCAAACACTCCGACGCCGGTGCCGGAGAAAAGTCTCCGGTGGCGCGTAACGACGACGGGATCGAAACGTGCAGCTTGTTTGAGAGTCTCGGCGATTTGTTGGACATGTCAGGCGATACCATCTTCGTTTTCCAGTCCAAATCAACCATATTTGACGCGTAGAGAGGGACAGAGGGGGGGGAAGGGGGCGATGGAACCTATGAAACCTTCTGAAGATGGTTTGGATTTGATGAGGAGCAGAAAGACAGGAGCTCTATATTTATATTGGTGTTGGGGGGGGGGGGGGGGAAGGAACTGCGTGTGGAAGAAAGCAGATGAGATAAGGGGCGTGGAATTTCAAGGTCGCGGCGGTAATGATATTTTTATTAAATTCGTATTTTGAATTTAATTATTTTTTGCCAAATATACTTATAAGATTATTAAAAGTAAAACAGAAACGGATAAAACTAAACAGAGCGCACGAAGCTTATCCACTTACCTAACGCAGGAGGCATGTATTTTTCCGTATTACCAAACTGCCCCCCGTGGAACTAAAATTCAAAAGGCCGTATCTGGGGTCGCATGGTTGGACTTGGACCTCTGTCGCGGCAAGTTTTGGAGGGACAATCAGCTGTGTCTCGTAGCATTGAACGAATACAAACTCCACCATTGAGGCTTCGACAGTTGTCCCGCTGTTTAAAGTGGCGTGCCGTAATTGGGCGTATTGGTTGCCAGCGTGGGGAAGGTGCTGCAGGAGTTCTCTATAGTCCGGGGGCTAAAATTCTACTGCGTTCCTCGGATGCTCCTCCACTGTTCCACGCTTAGTCCATTCGTTGAAAGGGAACCGGCTGAGGTAAACGGAATATAATCCCCGAAATGGCTGAAATTACGAGAATGCCATTATTTTCCGTTCGGCTACAATAGGTGTGGGGGTTGCTCCTGTGGTTTCCGTGTTTTTTGGGAAAACGACTGCGGCCGACCGAAAAGTTGACATTTCATTGGCCTATCCTTAAACCGGTACCCTTCCACGATTCATCCAGAAGCCCGACAATATTTCGGATCAAAATTATCCTCTTAATTTTCTAAATTAATTATAAAAAAAATACCACTATATTTTTCCCAATATTTATATTGAATAAATTTTAAAACTAATCTAAAACTTTTTCATGCGAGAGTTGATAAAAGAAGTTAATATATTCATACTTTTTTTTGTTTTAGATATTAAAATGCATGTTGTGATATATATATATATATATATATATATATTACATGGTTTTGATTTATATATTATTTTGGTTAGATGTTTTAGCAGTCACAGCGTCATGTACTTCTGACAAGTGTGCCACAAAATTGCCATACTATGTACAGCCCATGTGCTAGAAATTTGTGAGTGTGTCCCATTCACATGTAATTGTAGCAATATAATTTGCAAATGTAAAACGTTCTCAAATGCACACTATTTTTTTTATTTCATCTATCAAATAAATTTATCAATTAATTAATTTATGTCTAGAGGAGAATAGTTAAAATGACTTAATACTGAAATTATTGTGTTATTCAAGATTTGGCTTCTTTTACTTTAAATAGTGTTTTATAAAAAAATTAAAAGTCTATTAAGGCCTAAGCTCGACTTTTATCCGGTTTCACTATCAATGAAGTCATGATAGTGTTTTGAGGTTAATTTGAAGACCTTTAAGCTCAAGATACATACTTTTCACAAAAAAAAAAAAACACACTACTAAAAATTAACTATTCATTTTTACGATATATATAATTAAGCATGCTTGCCGCTTACCCCCCCCCCCCCCCCCCCCCAAAAAAAAGTCATGATAATGTTTGGAATTGAATGTAACTATTGAAAAAATACTTATAAAAAACAGCGGTGGATACAAATGAAATGTAATGCGTCACAATTAGTTAACTTATTTCAAATGCAATGCAATTTAATTTGTCTTTATATTTTTATATACTTGTCATATTTTTTTTTCATTACATTCAATTTCAATTCATTTTATTCCAACATATTAAAAAATTAACTACAGCAAATTTTTTATTTAAATTACATGAATTTTTTTAATTATAAGACTTTTTTACATTTTAAAACAACAATGATATGCTATCATTGTTCATAATGTATAAAATTTCAAAAAATAACCTATCTTACATATTTCTAAATCGTATAAAATTATGTGTCATAATTTTATTTAAAAAATTATGATAGTCATAAAATTATGATAGTCAAATGTGACGAATTACATTATTTAAAAAAACGTAAATTTAATTGAATGTCTATGCAAAAATAATATGAATACCCAATGAAATAGAAAAGAGATCAAATAAAATCTTCAAAAAGGGTTGAAAGATAATGAGACTCTTAAAATAGCAACAATCACTACTTCGTAACTAAACAACATTGTCATTTTTCTTTACTTTTTTTTTTTATAATATATATAAGAATTTTTTTTTTCACAGAAATTTGAATACAACAACAAAAAATTGTTATATCCTATTATCACAAATTATTGACACATATTAAATCAAAAGACTAAATTAATATTCCAAAATTAGAACCATTAAATGCAGTGCCATTAATATGGATTTGCTTGGTTGTGGTCTTTGTGGGGATTTTCTTTTAGTTTTTTAATAATCATAAAAATGTCCCTTTATTATTTAATTTTTTATGATTTGTATTGAGAATCTATCAAACAGTAAAAAGGTATTTTTAAGTTCTTAAATATAAATTTGAAAGACTAAAAAGAAGGTACCATTTTTATAATTATTTTAAAATTAAAAACTAAAAACTAAAGAAGGGTATTTTTTTTACACATGGACAATGTATTAAGTTTTGTAAAAATTCAAACATATTTAAAATACGTTGATCAAAATTGTATTTTTGTGTTTATATTAAAATTTTAGGTAAAAGATATTTATCTCCCCTCCCTCTAAGGTTTAAAAGTTTCAAGAACCTTCCCAAAGATTTACAAAAAAATACATAAAATTTCTCTCAAAATATTTGTTTTTTAACAAAATATGAGAGAAAGTTTATATTTTTAACAAATTTTAGAGAAAATTTCTGAAAATTTTAAAATTTTATATTTTATGAGTGGTCATCGTGTTTTTTTTTTAAAAACCTCACAAAAGGTTATTGCCTTTTATCTTAAAATATTTATTTTTAAAAAAATTGAAAAAGGTCATTTTATTTTTAAATTTTTCTCTAATTTATTCATTTTTTTTTTATAAATGTTCAAAATAGAAAAAAATAAAATAAAAAATAATTTTAAAGTCCTCCACTTGGTCCACTATGAGCAATTTCCTTTGTCCATTCAAAGATTGCGGATTTTAAAGTTGGGATGCTGATGCATCATGCATGGCTGCGGCTTCATACAGATAAGCCTCAGGTCTCTTCCACCATCTCTTCTCTTCTCCGCGCTTGCCGCTTCAAATTTTTCCAGCATCACCACCTTTCCTTTCGCCACGTGTCGCACAATGATTAACGCAATTAGCCCCCGAAAGCCGAAGGGGGCGCGGTGCGGTCCAACTCGGCAACGCTTTTTCCCCAGCTCATCACGCGGCCTCGCATCTGACTTGCTCGCTCATAAATACCCAAACTCCGACGTGGCGTACTGCTCACGTGCCTCCACCCACGGTAAGCTACTCCCCCTCCCGAACGCATACGGTTCGGCTAGCGGTGCCGGGCAGGCCGATGAGATGACGCCACGCGGGAGGTGACAGGTGGACAGGCAGCGTTAGCTGGCTTGCACGTCTGGCTCCGGACACGCGTCAGCATATCCAACTCCAAAAAGTTGTCAGTGGTTCGCGTGGATAGGCCGCTGAAATATTAAAACATTATAGTTTGCTGGTGTGTTAAATTTTGAGTTTGAATTTTAGAAAGATGGCTGGTTAAAAGAGATTTAAAAATTTTAGTATTTTAGTAGAGAGAAAAAAAAAAAAAAAAGTTGGCCAACTATTGACTAAATTGAGTGTTTAAATAATTTATGTAGTTATTATATTAAATTAATAAACAAGAAAATAAATAATACAATAGCTACTAATTTTTCTTGAGATTTTCTTAAAAAAAAAAAAACTAACTAACTTTCTCTGAATATTCAAAAATGTTCAGAAATTTTTTCGTTAAGTCTATTAATAATGTAACGTCCCGATCCGCCACGTGAGACCTGAGATGCTACTTTAGAAATATCTGCATTTTTGATACCATAATCATCATATAAAAGTAGCGAAAATAATTTAAGTACATTACCAGATTTTAAACTAATATCATATATAAAGGTCTCCAAATACCCATATTAGAAACTAGAAAATGAAAAAAAAAAAAAAAAACTATCTCAGTCCATACAAACTACTTTCTACTACTACTTGATAATCAAAACTCAGCCCCCTTAGCCTGCTAAGCCCGATCCCTGACACCTTCTGAAAAGTCAAATAATCATTAGGGTAACTCAGTAAGACATATTAAGTTAATATAAGGGTGTTACCAACATGAGTTTTAGTAGAAGTAGAAAATATTCAATTTGCCATTTAATAAAAAATAACATTTGTAGAATTGTACTCACACCTCTACAGTTGGAAATACGCATTCATTCCCACATTAATAACCAGTTTGATTAATAGATAACACTAGTTACATAAATTCACATATATACGTAGAAACACCCCCTTGGACAAATGGCATGATTAACCCCCATGACGGGTTGTGCGACCCGAAGGTTGGACTTAGTTTGGGTGGTCAACCCAAACAAAGTCAAAGTAATCATCTGCAAGTACGTTTGCAGGCATCTGCAAGCTCAACTGCAAGTCCGATTGCATTACCACTTCCTGATCCGGACTCCAAGGAAGGTACAACAACACTTCGCAATCCAACCGGTTGAAACCACCAACACTTCCACTACAGTGTGGTTGCACTTGGCCAAATAACTCACTAGCAACGGTACCATGCTCACAATACAACCGGTTCTCAGGGTTCTTAAACCATATCATGCAATTTAAGTAATAAAAACTGTAATATGAATCTCATTTTCATCACTAAATACAAAATATGTCATATCACAACCCGACATTCAGCCATCATATGAAACCCGGCTCTCGGCCATCATACAAAACCCCGACTCTTAGCTGTCATATCAAAACCCGGCATAAAGCCGTCATATCAACCACATATTTTCCACAAACCAGTATGGTTCACAATTTCACGATATATTCTCACAACCATATTTAGGCTCAATTATGAAATAAATCATATAGATCATTCTCATGTCACACGCTTTTAGTATTAAAACATAATCAGAAAAATAGCTAGGAAAATACCTCACAGTATATCTAGTTTGCACGATGACAACTAGGGTATGATCACCTCCACGTTCTAGTTATTCAAAACATGCTTATATGCATATATGCATAAAGGTTTTTCCATTAAAATATGAAGATGATCATCCCACACCCTTTGATTATTTCCCAAAACATGGATACAACTATAAAACCAAACTTTCCATTGTTCATCTCATTCAAAATACCGTATGATATACCTATATTTATAAAGTCTATTTTTGAACGGTTGGATTTCGAAACACCAATTGAAATCATGAATATGCATACATATAACGTAGTTTAATCGGTTCAATTTCAACAAAAAACTGACATAACTTAATCCCCTTACCTGTTCCTAAAAATAAGTCGATTATGTTTAGAAAACGGGAAACCCTAACTTTCGAACCTGCCGCTGAAAGTGAGTCGACAAGCTGAGAGAGGAGAGAAAATGTTGGGGACCGATGATGGACTCCAGGTGATCTTAGAGAGAGAGAGAGCCACGTGAGAGAGAGAGAGAGAGAGAGAGAGAGAGAGACAGAGAGTCTTAAAAACCTAATTTGGAGCTTATTACTTAAGTAAGTTTGCCTAGAGAAAACCGTCGATGATTTTCTTGAGATTCCTGAAACCGTCGCCGATTTTCTTGAGGTTCTTGAAACCGTCGATGGTTTGGAAGTTCAGTGTTCCCGATTGTTTGTAGCCGTCGACGGTTTTTTACTAGCTCAGTGAAACCGTCGACGGTTTAGGGTCCTGCCAAATCGATTTCCTCTTTTTCTATTATTTTTCATTATTTCTAATTTCTTTTATTTATTTTCTTTTCTTTTCCAGATTCGGGTCCTTACAAATAAAATGTGAGCCTCCTTTATGGTTTTGACTATTCCACAAATTATTCTAATATTTAATTCTTAGAATGCTTAATTCCTTACTCTCCTTATCAATGTTTGTTACCAAATATAAAAAGTTCATGTTTTTCCCTAATATAAAGATAAGCCTTTGTGATTTTTAAACCCAAGGAAAAATTTTATATTTTTGCCAATTTTTTTTAAAATATATTTTTATTTTACGACATCCTATGTTAAATATACTGTTTTGACTAAGGTCATAATTTAACTTTTAAAGCAATCAATGTGAGAAGTCTCTCATTTCCTAGCAAGGAAGTAAACACTGTTTGACAATAGTGGCGGTATCATTTTATCTGCTATTCACTACCAAGTGATTCATAGAGTCATAACTGCCTTTTCTTATTATTACTTCTAAAATAAATAAATAATTTAACACGAGATGATGATTTGTTGTTTTGTTTTTCTTTTAGTGGATAAGGATGAGATTTATATATCACCATGACTTTTAAAAACTTGTTTTTAAAAAAGAAAATTAAGATATTAGTATATATAATTTATTAAAATTTTATACTATATTTTACTTTAACGGAACATATTATAAATATCATAAAAATTAGTGTATATTTTCGTTACAAAAAATTATAGTTGTGCCATTAAAAATTATAGGTTTGTTATCGCATAATTGTTGCATCATAACAGTTAATTAATTAAAATTGTGAACAATATGAAGGATAATTATTTGTTTTATAAATTTATAAATACATTGTTTAAGCAATAGGATATCGTCATTTACAATTAATAGTAAGCGACAAAAGAATCGTCGTTATAAATGATATGTAGACCGTTAGACCGTTAATTATACTTAATGCTAATACTAAATGTCTGAATTACATAAAAATTTTATAATGATTTTAATTTTACTAGTAAGCAATTTTTTACAAAATTTAATTTAAACAATAAGATCATATTCATTGTTAAAATATATATTTTTTGTTATGGAAAATTCCAAAATAATTTTAATCACAAAAATTAAAGCATCCCCATAAAAAATTACAGTTTTATTTTTGAGTTATGGCAAGTGGAACCACAATAATCAATTAAATATTCTTTTTGAATTTTATGAAGGATAATTATATGCCATTTATTGACCATTAATAAATTTTTAGTATTCCCTTTAAATGGTTGATTATTGGATGAATAATAAACATCATCAATCATTTTGCTTGTTTGTGATACTTATATATTTCTTTGCAAAAAATTTAGGTCCTTAATATTGGAATCTCTCCTCTAGAAGCTGCTTTTAAAAAATAATGAAAAACCATTAACCAAATCAAAATTTTTAAAAATATTTTATCTATGCATTAAATTTAAATTAATTCAACTTATTAAAAAAATCAAATCCAACCAAACTACACAGTATTTGTGTACAAAATGCAATTTAATGTTAGAGTTTCTCCATGCATTTTATGGGTATTATTGAAGGTAGTGTTTGGAAATGTGAAATTATATATATATATATATATATATATATATATATATATATATATATATATATTGTTGTAGCCGAAAATTGAACAATCTTCATGAATCGATCTTTGATCACAACCACCTGAAAAGAGACAAATAAAAGTCGTTTGGAGGACTCGGGATGTACTCCAAGGGACCTCTCTGATGCCTAAGTAAGGGATGAGCTTGAGAGATTTTTATACAATAGTGAAGTGTGTTAGGATGAGATACCTTAACCTCTTCTCCAAATCCCTATTTATAGTGACGGAGGTTGACCCAAGGGCGTAATGTCATTTATTAGCAAGTTATGGTATGGGCGTGAATTGTTCCGGTTCTTATCTCGTTAGCGTGAATCGCTCTACTTATTATAAGGCGGGCATCAATTGCTCCGATCAAGCGGTTGACTTGGACGGTAACTGCCCTCGTAATGTTGCACTCTGGTCTCTTCTAGGTAGGTGATATATTTGGGGTATATCGGTTGCCCCCCGTTAGGTTCGAATTTTTGAAGCTGACTTCCAAGGTTCGAAAGTTGTTGTTGTTGTTATTGTTTTTTTTTTTTTTTTGTCGAACAACTCTTCTTAAGACATTTTAGACTGCTTGTGATTTAATGAGTCGTGCTCTTCTTTTTTGTCGTTTCTGGCCTAATGAGTTGTGCTCATATTTTGGCCCATTTTTTAGCCTCATGAGCGTTGCTCATCAGTTGGACCGATTGTTCTCTACCTAATGAGCCGTGCTCATTTTTTGGGCAGTCTTATGGCCTCACGAGCGTTGCTTGTCAATTGGGCCGATTCTTCCTTACCTAATGAGATGTGCTCATTTTTTGGGCAATCTTCTGACCTCACAAGCGTTGCTCATCAGTTGGAACAATGAGCTGTGCTCATTTTTTGGGTAGTTTTCTGGTCTTACGAGCATTGCTCATCAGTTGGGCCGATTCTTCTTTGCCTAATGACTTGTGCTCATTTTTTGGGCAATCTTCTGGCCTCATGAGCATTGCTCATCAGTTGGGCCGATTCTTCTTTGTCGAAAGAGTTGTGCTCATCTTTTGGCCTATATTTTTAGTAACATTTTGGTAATTTATGATGTCGGGATGGTTGTTCAATTCACAGGTTCTTGCAGTTTTGATTTCATTGGGGCTGTTGGCCTTACAAGGTTTAAAATCTTGTTATCTTATTTTGATGCTAACAAACAAGTGAAATTTAATGTATTTGTGTGAGTAATGATATTTGAAGGCTCATATATGAGAAAGTAAGGTCAAAGTGCTCACAAAGATCAAATGAAGCTTAAAAGAGTCAAAGTATGGATTTAAAGATGATATATTAAACCTTGAAGAATATGAGGATATGAATGAGTTGTCGAAAGCCAAGGAATATTAAAGTCAAAAGAGTCAAAGAAAGGCAAAGTGAGAAAGCTCAAAGAATATGAAAGCTTGAAGAAAAGATTGACTCAATCCAAGGACAAAGCATAAAGACTCAAGAACCTAGAATGTTATTGTCTTAGAAGTCTCATGTAAGTGCTTTAATGTTTAAAATATCATTTGAAATATTTTGAAACTCTTAGGTTAACTTCTTGGACCTAGATACCTTTTAAAATACCTGAAAAATATTTTTATAAGGTTAAAAATTATTTTAACAAGGTTAGAATCATTTTTGCTTGTTAAAATAATTTTTGGAATGAAAAGCATCAAAAAGAGTTCCTTATTTTAAAATGTATTCAACATGAAAGTTGTAAGATTTTCTCTTAGCAAGAAAACCTAATTTGGAGTTATACAGAAAAAGTTATGAGCACAACACTGAGGTGGGGTTACTACTGTCAGACATCTGAACACTGTTCACAGGAGGGACTTCAGCTGTCTGAACAGCACACAGAACCACCTCAGACGTCTGAACTCGAAACTTCAGACGTTTGAAGATTTTCTAAAAAAAAAAAATGAAGAGGCAGTAGCTGTTCAGACGTCTAAACCAGGCACTTCAGACATCTGAACTTGACACCTCAGACGTCTGAACCCTACTTCAGACATCTGACCCTGTGTCTAGTTCATTTTTTAAGGGGTTTTAGGAACTTCAGATGACCGAACTCGAATCTTCAAACATCTGAACACTGTTCAACGGAAAAATTTTTAAAATTCTAATATTTTAAAATATAGCCGTTTGAGCTCCAAACTTTCTAAAAACTTGGGAAACGCTCTAAGGAAACTTTTGCAACATGGAAACAAGTTTGAAAGCCTATAAATACATGGTTTTGCAAATCAAAATACATCCATGAATTGAAAAATCTATTTTAGAAAGCTGAAAGCACTCTTGTTCTTACAAGTTCTCTTGCTCACTCATTGCAAATCTCTTTTTCTGAGATATTCTGAAGTGTTAATCCTTCTTCCTCTGAATTCCTACTACTAATCCTCATCTAAGAAGGATATTGGTGAATTCTACACTTGAGTTTCATTCTATTTTGTATTAATATTTTACATTGAAGTATATAGTGCTGAACTTGTACTAACTTGTTCTTTTTAGAGAGTGTTTTTTGTACACAGCTATTCTTTTTATTTTTCTTGTAGATTGACGATTCCAAGAATTGTTTGGATCGTTGGCTAAGTAAGGGGATATTTCTTAGAAATATTTCTTAGAAAGGTGGGCTCTAGCCTAGTTAAGGAGTAACCGGACGAGGGGATATCGTTTGGAGAAGGCGAGCTTTAACCTTAACAAAGGAGTGTTGTAAAGGTTTTGTTCCACCCGTCAACGGAACAGGTTTAGTGAATCCTTTGGTGATTTTGCCAAAGGCGAGGACGTAGGCTGTGTTGAAACCGAACCTCGTAAAAATCTCCGTCTCACTCTCTCTTTCCCTATTCTTTATTTTTAGTGCATATTTAAATTGCGTGGATGGTTTAAATTTGGAAATCATATAAACTACGTATATTTGGAAATCAAACAAACTTAAGGTTTAATTTTGATTTGGGTTGCGGAATCCGAAAGGGAGTACGTTGGTTACGCCATATCTTGCAGAAACCTTTCGAATTCTGCAACCCTTACGCCATATATTGCGGAAACAATATGGGAGTACGTTACTTGATTAACATCCCAAAGATAAATTTACCAAAAGTTTATTTGAGTTCTAAACATTTGGAAAGAGTGATTTGATTCATCTGTATAGGGCTTTACATTAGTAAGCATAAATTCTCATTCACTATAGGGCTTGGTTCAAATTTGGCTAATATCAACAAACAACCATTTTGAGTTTTTATATTATATAAGTGCTATGTATTGACTTGTTTGTTTGCTTTCTAATTATAGTTGATTGGTTTGGTTGAATGATTGGATGTTTGTATGGTTAAGGATTAAATAAAGAAACTAGATGTTTGTATGGTTAAGGATTAAATAAAGAAACTAAGTTCTTGAGTGCTTAACAAATTAAACAAATAAGTCACAAATTAGTTAAAAAAAATAAAATAAGTTTAAGAAATCTAAAAAGGAATTAAAAGAAATTTTTAAAAGCCAATTCACCGCCCCTCTTGGGAAGCTATTCCTAATTTTAGGGGTTAAATATATGAGTTTTGGTATTTTCAGTATCAGTTAGGATTCGAAAGCGGTTTGAGATGGATTTGTTTCAAAGGGTTTGGACGTGTATACACCAAGTGTTTGATCATTTGCGGCAAAGGGAACTGCAGATGAGCATGCAGTATTATAGATTTCGCAGACTATTTTCATGTTGTCTGTGTCATCTGTGGAGTCTATAAACTTAGCTTATTCGATTATATCCCAGTTGATCCGTGAGTCCCATATTGGATTTTTTGGACATGGGGTTGTGAGTGCAATTGAAGTTTGAGATTGAGATCTGCGAGATGTCTACCATTAACGACGGTGATTTTGTTACAGTTTGTTTTGATTATGGTGTTGATTGTTCAGCTGATTGGGTTTCGAGTGCTCAACAAAATGTGACTAAAGAGCTTCGTTTTGCTATTTGGGGTTTTGCCTATTGCAGTTGCTACAATTGTGCACTTTCAATGTGCGTTGCAATTTCAATTTAAATTTCCAATTGCAATTTCAAATTCACTGTTCAGAGCACTATTTAGCGCACATGAATGTGGAAGAGTCATTATTGCCGACCCTATGGTGCATTCGGCCAACCCATTGAAATTTCAAAGCTTAACTTTGTTTATTTGACTGGCAGTGCAGTTGTCATGACCCCACTATGCATTTGGTGCATAGGTCATTGTTCAATCAATTAAATAACTTGAACATCCTATTAATTATTATTAGCTATTATGGAGAAACTCTTCAAGTGTTGAACTGTGGCATATGTTTGTTTGTTTGTTTTTTTTTAGAATTATTATTGTATGATGGAGAAAAAATCATACCTTAAGAATAGGCACGTTGGCTATATAAATCTTACGCATGGAAACATCAATTGTAGTTGGATTCGCATTAGATCCGGAATTTCCAATATCGCAAGCTGGGTCGCAGTTATTCATCCGTAAATTTTCTTACTTGGCTTCTTCAATGCGAGCAAAGCGCCATTGACGTGCTTGAACGTAATGAACCAGTACCCTTTACTTTTCTCGACGACTTCTTCGAGGTCACCGTAGGTGGACAAGAGATTGCGGAGGTTCTTGATGGTAGTGTCCCATCCAAGGCCGAGAATGAAGAGTTTGTGTTGGGTAGGGTCTCGATCGGCGATGGATTAGACGGCGTCGAGTACATATAGGTGTCGGACAGTGGCATTTCGGACGATCTTAATCGAGCCAATGCATCGACCTTCAATTATTTGATGTAGTCATGATCAATAATTGAAAGAGAAAAATTCTCAAGAAGTTCCCACAAACGGCGCCAACTGTTGCAACCGAAAATTGAACAATCTTCACGAATCGATCCTTTATCACGACCACCTGAAAAGAGACTAATAAAAGTGGTTTGGAGGACCAGGGTGTACTCCGAGGGACCTCTCCGATGCCTAAGTAAGGGATGGGTTTGAGAGGTTTTTATGCAACAGTAAAGTGTGTTAGGATGAGATACCTTAGCCTCTTCTTCATATCTCTATTTATAGTGACAGAGGTTCACTTAAGGGTATAATGTCATTTATTGGCAAGTTATGGTGGGAACGTGAATCGCTCTGATTCTTACCTCGTTGGCGTGAATCACTTTACTTATTATAAGGCGGACGTCAATTGCTTCGGTCGGGTGGTTGACTTGGGCGACAACTGCCCTCATAATGCTGCACTCTGGTCTCTTCTAGGTAAGTGATATATTTGGGGTATATATATATATATAATCCATGGAAACCAAAAATAACTATATATACAAATAATGCTTGACTAGACTAGGAATTGTTGTTTTTAGTCTTAAAAAGTCTAATATAGAGTTTGAAAAATTAAATTTATAGAATTGCATTAGTTTATGGAATATTTCTAAGTTCTTTTCTTTTTAAGCATTAGGAAAATAAAAAAACTAAAAAAAAACAAAACGTAATGAGAAACAAAAGTAGTAAAATTGAAAAGAAATTGTTAATTCAATAAATATGTTCAACAAGAAAGTGCTTCAAGGTCATTTATATTGACTAGTTTAAATTTAATTATACACTAAAACTAGAATAATAAGAGAGTTTATCTAAACTATATAATATATTAAAAATTAAAATTAAGTGAACTTCAAATTAAATATTTTTTAAAAAATAATTATAGCGAACTCTAATAGTATATGATAAGTTTAATTAAATGGATAAAGAAATTAACTTTTAAACTATGTTGTTAAAAGATAATTTTGTTACTTTATTGACATGTAAACGATATTTTTTATAATATAGTATTCTTATAAAAGTTGTCTTCTTAATGATTGTAATGAATTTATATAAATTACATACAAAATGCATGTTTGATATAAAGTTCATTACCATTTTTCAAATACATTGAATTCAAAATCTTAAGCTAATATATATTTTTTAGCAACAAATTAACTATTATTAAATTAACTTTGTAATGGTTGGTTAATTTAAAACAAATTAAACTAAGGATTATTAGATACAAGAACTATTTCTCTAAATATACAAGTAATATCAACTAATATTTCTAGACTTTTTTGTAAAATATTAAAACACCAAATAAGGGAAATAAAAAAAATTATTTTAAAATTCTCAACAAGCGAAAATAAAATAAAATATTTAGTGGTTGTTTTCATGGATACTATTAAATCTAACTCCCTAAAAATTTTATCAAATTCATTGTACCTAAATTCTTATTATATATATATAAAATAAAAATTTAATGTTAAATTTATTAACATTTTTGGATCCACTTGCTATATTTATACAAGTATAATTAATGGAAAATACTACTCAAATGGAGATTGAGCATTGCATTAATAGTTATTAAGTGGGGAGTATATGAAAAATTAAATGTTAAGAAAAAATTGATTTTTTAATTATTAACTTAGTGACAAAATAGTCAAAGGTTAACAATTTATTCACCCAAATATATAAATTTAGTAATAAAGTAATGAATTTTTTTTTTTATATTTAAGGGTAGATACATATTGAATTTGAAATTAATTTTAATAATTTTTAAATAAATTTATTTTTATACTAGAAATTAATGATATTTGGTGCATTCAATGCCTCTACTAGCATATTCATTGAATCTTTTTTATACCTTGACAAAATGACAAAATAATCGAAAGTTTAACTATTTAATTGATGCAAGTACTTAAATTAAGAAATTTACAATAATTTTTTATATATTTAGAGATAAATGATTAGTAATTTGAAATTAATATTAATACAATTTTAAATAATTTTATTATATGTTACAATTAATAATATCATGTACACTGATGAGGAGTTTTAGCATCATTAAAATCCAAAGTCACAACTAATTTTTCTTCACTTCAAATGAAAATTGAAATTTTCAACCACTAATCAAAGCTTTCCTATACAATTAAGTAAATAAATATTATATTTAATGTAAGAGTAAAAGATACTGACTTCTCTTGAAGTTTGACAAAAAGATAATGACATTCCCTTAAATTTCAAAAAATTCAAAGACCTCCCAAAGATTTGACAAAATTCACAAATTTCTTCTCATATTGTGAATTTTTTTTTTCCTGCTAATTAGAAGTTCATATTGGACTTAGGCTATACAACGGAGGAATAGCCCATTTTTCATTTGATATCCCATTCCACTCCTCCTAGGATTCAAACTTGAGATCTCCAACAAGGATGTCTCGAGTTTTGACCACTCGGATGTTCCTAAGAGACGCTTATTGTGAATTACGATAAGCAAGAAATATGTAGGAAAATTAAAATGTTAATGTTTTTATTCTTATCTCATTAATAATAGCGGAATTAAGAATTGATTCATTGAAAGTAGGAAAAGATTAAACCATTTTTAATAATTCACCCGGATAAAAGAGTACATATATGAGTTTAAAATTTGTCATATGAAGTCTTTTACATTTACTTTACAAAATAAATTTAAGTCATAGGCTTATTGATTGTTTAGAATTCACCACTCTGTCTCTGAGAGAATAACTCACTAACTAACTAAAGCTTTGAAACTACTATGATCTAATTATTACGATTGAATTTCGAAATCAGACAGAAAATCATGAGATAGAAGATGAGTCATCTGTCGTTGTAGAGTACAAATATAGCTTCTAATTAGTAAAAGAGGAGGGGGAAAAAGTACGTCACTAAATTAAAGTTAAAGGGCAAATCTTAAAAGCTCGGGATTAAAATTCTATTTTTTATTTTAAAAAATATATAAAAAGAGGCATGTGAAAGGAAATGCAATTTAATTGGAATCAGGTCTACTTTGAGCTCTAACAACAATAAAAATATTTATAATAGAAAGAATGAAAGAGGATAGAGAGGGCAAATGAACAAGTGTGGGAAAGGCAAATTGTTTGGTGGATAATTGTTCTAGAAAAGAGAATGCGGTTGGAGTCGGCCAGTATAAATTATAGACTTAATCAATGAACCCAATTTGATCAGCCTGCCCCATTCTAATTTTTATAACCCTAAAAAGAAAATAATATAATATATGGCGTAGTGGATAAACACTTGCACAACATCCATATGACTACTTCTTTATGTGACTATTTCCAAGTCAAATGTCCAGAACAGTCTTTCCCAACCCCCAAAAAAATTCATGCAAATAGTAATTTGTGAAAATTCAACTTTTTCTTTTTTTGGAGTATACACGAATAAATTATGATAATTAAAAATTGCTTGATTAAATATTAAATAGCGTCGTTTATTATAATTCGCCGATGCATATTTATCGCAAAAATAAAAATATAAAAATTAAAACGAAAACATCAACAAAAGCTATGGAATAAGATTATGCCGTACAAACTATAAAAATAAGAAATTTTAAAATTTGTCGAAAAAATATTTTAAAAACTTCAAAGAATAGGATAAATAAATATATAGACATAGATGGCTCCCTCTCTAGGAGAAACTGCAGCCACGTTGTGTGGGAATAGGCACGCCACCGTCCCACTACCTTCGCACATCCTTAATTTACCACAATTTTTATTTTTCAATTCAGAAACTTGACGCCATATATACATGTTAAAGAATTGAGTTTGAAGATATGCAGCAGGATTGATGTGCTTTAGGTAAAGTTGAATTAAGCTATCATGATCCGAATCTGCATTTCATCCATCTCTTCATCCTATTGTGTCTGAGTCAATCTTTTTCATCAAATATTAGTTAATTAATTGATTGCATTTTTAATTAATTAAATTATATATTTCAAATAATGACTGTAATTAATCAATTTTTTTCTTTTAATTTATACTTTTAAAGGTAGGTTCGGTAGTATCTTGTTATCCATGTATAAGTAATAAGATGGAAGGTCAGGATTATAGTATGGGGAGTGTTTTTTGGAATTAGGGTTTTAAATAATTTAATAGACAGTTTTGTGTAAATTTTAGAATGATTTATCCTACCTTTGTGGAAATTTTGAATTTAAATTTGTATTGAATTTAAGTAAAATATAATATAAAGTTATATTAAAAATTGTTCAAATTTATCTAAATTTATAATTAGGAATTTGATTCGTCTATAGGCATGTGTATGTGTTCATAATATAATATTCGACAATGGCACATGCATGCCGTGCATTTTGATATGCATGCCATGAGAGTAGCAACCCATTATATGATGTATCTACAATTTAATATTTTTTTTAACGATATATGTACAATTTAATCAATAGCGTACCAATCAAATTTTAAAAACAAAGATAAATATTTAGAAAATTAGGGAGATTTTCATCAAAAATATTTATTTTGCTTCCATAAGTAAAAGATAAAACTTTGCTGTAAATACAGTTATTTAAAATAGATATATGATTAGTGTTAAATGAGAATGTATTATAGAAAATGCAGAACACTTTCATTGATGTAAAGATATACTATATATAGGACTTGTACAAAGTATAATTGTTACAAATTCAAAAGTATTTGAATACAAAATCAAAAGATCATAAACATTTAGATATAAACAAATATTTAAGTAATACAACTAAAGAATCTTAAGTTATCGCGGACTATCGAATATCAATCAATTTTCAGCTGCATAGGTTCTCGCCAATTCAATAATAGACAAAACCATAGATAGTTTTCTCGTGAAAAACTTTTGTCTGAAACCATCGAAGTAACTGTTGATGAGTATATACAAATCACTGATGGTTGGCTAAAAAATTATACAATTTCTTTTATATATATGTGTTTTTAATTACTTGTTTGATAAACATGAAGAAAAAAAATATTTATATTTATTTACATATTTTTTCCTCACTAAAAAAAATTATAGGCAGAGTCATTGGATTTAACTATACACTTATTTTTAAAAAGAGATGTGCATGTGCAGAATCTTTTATGCTTAAGAATTTGCAAAACCCATATGTCATCAATGTATAATTTTTTTTTTTGAAGAAAAAAGAATTCTACAAAAGTTTGTTCTTGCAAGTCTAATCAAATATAAAGTTGAAGGCTAGGATTCTAGCAGAGGGAGAGTTCGTTTTGCTTCTATGTTAAGGAGATCCCAATGAGGAAGGTGACTAATGGCATGTTAATTGAAAAATGAACCTCAATGAATGTTTAATAAATTTTGAAAATGTGAATTTAAGTGTCGCGTAGTCAGAAATACTGTGGACCTATGGAAGGAGGTAGGTGACCTAAGGTCAACAAATGATTCAATCACTAGAGCACTGACATAGAAGAGCCTGCAACATTATTTGCACATACAAATTTGAAGCAACTAAGAGAATCATGAGACTCCAATGCCGCTATTACTCATTTCCCAAATCTTCAAGAATCTAAAAATGACTTTTGGTAATGATGGGAACTTGAGAATTAGCTCTAATAAAAGTTTATTCTATTATAATTAAAAATTTTTTAAAAACAAAACATTAATATTGCATAAAATTGAATTTTTTTTTTTATAGATTTAGTATGTTATTATTAGTTTTTTTTTTTTTTAACTTTACTTGATAACCAAACTTAAAAATTTAGATTTCTTAATATTTTCCTTTCCCTTTTCTAATTTTTTTTAATTTTAAACGAAGACTTAATAGAGAAAAAAAAAATATAAGATAAAATGAAGTTCATTATCTTTTTTTTTTTTTTTTTCCTTTCGTAAAATAAAATCCTTAACCCAAATAGACCGTAATCTTATATATGAAGAGAGCTTGAAGTTGAATTTGTATTATATTTAATATAAATAATATTAAAATTTCTGAGATTTGGTCTTTGAAGTTCGGGCTCTAGATTGGATTCGTGTTTTCAGGTTACATCGAACCACACAATCCAAAACATTTAATTGGATGTTTAATACACAGAAATACAATAAAATCAGAGGAAAATGAAATTGCAATTATCAAGTTGGAGATATTTTCATTGCATTCAAATCAAACATAATGTTAAGAGCCAACTTTACAAGCAGGTCTCGAACAGATGAAACCCTTCGAATGTTAATCACCTGATCAATCAAATAACAAATTCATGAGATATTTCGTTACAAATTTGTGTAAAAGAAATTAATTTAAATTTGTAAATTTTAGGCAAAGCATTTTGACAACCTATTCTGGCAACTGAAAACAATATTTCGCTTCTACTGCAAGTCTGCAACACCTAAAAATTGAATACAAAAGTAGAGGACAATCAACACCATAGGAAGATTCTCAGAATACCTAATTGTTAACCGGAAAATCTTCTGTGAGGATCTACAATAAGAGCAGGATTGCCAAGACAAAACAACTGGGAGTTTTAAGTCTAACAGTCACTTACCACTGGTATGTGAAAAACAACATCGTCGATATTGAAAATTTTACACTTCCTCGCAGCTAGAGCACTGTGATGAAAAGAAACAGAACCTAAAATATCCCCACAAAGAATGAGAAGCCAGAAACTAACACTAAAAGACAATAAACATTAAGGCGTTCTGCTCTTCATAATCTTACTTTTACTTTTGAACAAAGGCTGCAATAACAATCAAAGATCCTTGCAAATATTCAAATTGAATGATAGAATAGGGATTTTGGCGACCAAAGGCTCAACATAACTTCTAATATAAGAACCAATAATTGCGACTGCATTGAAAATCACACAGCCATTTTGGGCACAGCAAATATATATATTAAGAGACCAAATCATAAAACTCAGATGAAAAGGGCCGTGGAATTAGAAAGGATGATCTGTAGAATATGTTAATTCAACACACTAACTACTCGAACTCTAAGAATAAGAAATTCTATCATAATAAACATGGAATCTAATCAAACAGACTGAAGCAGAGGGAGCAGGACCAGAAACAGCAGCAGCAACTGGTGCCACAGCAAGTGCAAACTTGCAAGGATCCTACACATGCATCAAAATTTAATCAACTGAACAACAGGAAAAGGAAAATTATAATGGGTATTATAAATAAGCATGAGCACTATGAACCTCTAGATATTCAATCACTTTATCTGCTTGGGGATAAGAATACTCAGTTTCAACTGCAACAGAGAGAACATTTTTCTAGGCTTCCATAAACATGTGGGCTGCAGCAGCCAGGGTTGGGTAAGGGATTGCCAGTGACAGAGCGGTAAACATGGAGACACCAGTAGCAAACTTCTCAACGAGGTCATCTTCAGTCAGGTCAAGCACCTCTGGGCTGAAAACTGAGCCATCATCATAGACAGATTGGATAAACAGACCATAAGAAAAGGGCCTTATCCCTAGCTTTGGGAGCAGGGCAGCCTCAGAAGAGCCCACCCTGTCACCCTTCTTAATAAGCTCCACAGGGGTGATGATTTCAACAGTGCCCTTGTTAATCTTGGTTGGAATATTGAGGACCTGAGAGGCAACAACATGAGAAACTGTACCTATTCAAGAAAAAAAGGGTACCCTTCTCAGTTGAGAATATGAACCTGGAAGAAAGAGGTCTGTGAAGGATCGAGTCCCGTGTTGCCAGGGGGTACAACAACATCAATTGGGGCTATCAACCCCATTAGTGATAATAATTATTTGCATTATATCAGAGGGTAGAATTTGGAAGACTTAAGTGTCCAAAATTATTGAATAAGACTCAAACTTCATAGCTATGGCGAAATGGAGGAAAGTCATCTTGGCGTTCAGGGAGTTCAATGCCCTAGCAGTGGCGACCAGCAGGGCACCAATCTAATACAGCAGCTGTTGCACCTTCATCGGATAACTCAGGAAATGATTTCTCATTTGATCCTCGCATGAGTGCCCTTGCAGAACATGACATATGGTTTTGAAGCAAGAAACTGCTGGAACTGTTCTGCAAGGCACTCATGCAAGGATCAGATGAGAAATTTGCAATTGTGTGCTGCCATGTGATAGAATTTTAAATTGACATTTGCATGTGATGTTTGCATGTGTAAGACAGTTCGACAATTTGGTCCACCTTGAAAGTTGATGCTATTGAGCTCAGAACATGCTAAATTCCTTATTTGTGAACACTACATGCTAATTTTTTTTTTCCCTCTTTTTTTTTTTTGAATTTCGCCGGGTGTCCACAACCGTCAGCGACGTCCGTTTTACGGTCCGCCGCACCGGTCATGACTAATCCCACGCCTTGTAGCGGTGGCCCCACACACACCACAGAGGGGTAAATTCAGGAGCCCGCCGCAAGGATTGAACCCGGGAGGCATTTCTGCTAACCGTCAAGCGGCACTTCCAAAATTTGCCCCTGCCAACTGAGCTCCCCTTTTTGAGAATATGGAACATGGAGGATGTAGTGCAAATCCGAGTTTGAATCAAAAGGAAAATTTATCCATTTCACTTAATTGCAACCAAGGGAAGGATGTTGAAAGTTTTTCTAAACACACAACATAAGTCAGAATACTTAGAAAAACTACCTTAGATCGTTTTTAGTTGATCTATACTTCAGTTGTTTGGGACTCTAATGAACCATATCCTAATGGCTTAAAAAAAAAAGAAGGAGAAAAAGAAAAGCTTGAAGCAAATGAAAATAAGAAACAAGCCAGGGATCAAATGCAAAAAAAGAAAAAAAAAAGAAAAAAAGAAAAAGAAAAAAAAGAAACAAAAAAGAGGAAAACAATTGTGTATTGGAAAGGACTACCTATTACCGGGATCCTAACAAGAATGAGAAAGTAGATGTCTTCTAAAGTGTAGTAGTGTGAAAGCCGCCATTGTACATTCATGTACTAGAAATGGCTACCTATTATCAGGGTCCTTGCTAAATTAGAAAATATGTACCTTTTAAAGTGTAATAGTGTGAAAGCCGCCACTACAATGATTTTGAATTAGAGTAAGACCGTGCAATTGTCTCAGATTAACTGTTGTAATGAAACTGTTAATATCTATTGGTAGTAAATCTTGAAATTCTAGCCTTATTTCCATTCACGCGAGATTTGTTGCATTTCATTACCTTGATTGATTTACTAAATCATGCATAAATCTCTTAATTGATACTTAACTTGAATTAATTTGATTTATGTGATCCTAAACTCATTAAGCATATTTCATGGCATGTGATTTTCAAAAGTATTGGAATTATGGTTGCTACTCCTATAGTATGAATGCATTTACGTTATTTGTTAGAAACTAACAAAACGTTAGTTTTTTTGGGGGGGGGGGGTGTGATTACGCATCAAAATTGCGTAATTAGGTGTTTAAAAACATTAATTAAGGATTACAATTTTACTTAAATGCCTTATTACGTCCAATATTGAATATTGAGCTCAATTTATAATATTTGAATTTTTTTTTTTTTTTATTCAAAAATTTACGAGTAATTGTGTTAAATTTTTGCAATGTATTTTCGAGAATTTAAGAAGAAATAAATATGCAAATGCAAAAAATGGGGTGAGTCATGCAAAATGATGCAAATGGAGGCGTAAAGTGCAAAACGAAGCTAATTGGGTGATTATGGATAATTTCAACATTGTTTTGTAATCTGGACATAACTTTCTCATTCGAGCTCCGATTGAGATGATTCAAGATGATATGGAACACCAAGAAAAAGTTCTACAACTTCCACATTTTGAGTTTTGAGAGATACCAGATACATCAAGGTCGAAATCGGGCAGTACCTTCATTTATTTATTGATAACCCTCACTTTTGACGGAAGAATACCGTGGTTACAAGACAATCAATGGGAGGAACAAAAGACAAAACTACAAAGGCCTCCCCAAAAAACAACACCAACAACCCGCCAAAACAGGATTACAAGTTCAAGCAAAATAAAACAAAACAAACACCTACAAAACAAATTTCAAGCAACAAAACAAACAAAAGGTAAAGAACATAAAGCATAAACCAAAATCAACAAGAAATCAACTAAACATACGTCATATAAGTCGTACCTATCTTCTTCAGTTTATACAACCTATTGATAACTCTAGGGAGTTGACTACTATTTGTAAACAAATTATTCCTCCCCATAGCACCTTGACGAGGCAAGGCATCAGCCACTTTATTCCCTTCTCTATACCAATGCTTTATCGAAAAGTCTACTCTCTCCAATAAACCGATCAGCTACTCCCAAAAATCCCACAAATACCCCAAGGAGCACCTACTGGATCTTATCCAATTTACAATAATAATCGAATCACATTCAATATCAATACTAGTATGGCCCAAATGTTTGCAAATCTTTATTCCCTCCAACACAACTTTCAATTCAGCTTCATTATTTGAACAAGAACCAAAATATTTTGAAAAACCAAAAACAAAAGAACATGTATGGTCTCTAAGGATGCCATCACCACCCGCCGGCCTTGGGTTCCCCAAGCTGCTCCCAACCAAATTTAGTTTCAACCTTCCTTGCCCCGGTTTTAGCCATCTCACACATTGCATAGTTTTAATCCTTTTATTTACAAGTTGCACTTCTAGATTCTGCAATATCCGAAAATCAGCATCCTTTAAGTGAGTCATTCCTGTCATATTCTTACTCAAAACCCCCACCCAATACTTAATGGCAGCCACACATCTGTAGTACTCTCCAATTTCCCCTCCATTCGAGCTGCACATCTCCTTCTCCACAGCCTCCAAGCTACTAAACAAGGAATCAAACCCATCAATGATCCCATTTGAGAAAATTTGGAAGCTCTATTAAATCACATTTGGACTCTTTCTTTCCAACTTTGTTGTCTAAGGAAAGGGACACCTACGTCCACCAAAACCTTCCTCCAAATCTCAGTAGTAAGGTCTCTCTTATTTAACACATGCTCTATATCTTCTGGCTGCCTCATCTCACAACAATTACACGCCGAAGCCAGCGACACCCCCACCCTTCTCACTTTTTCATCAACACTTAAGCACTCAAAAGCGGCTTTCCACATGCAGATAACAATTTTCTTCAGTAACCATTTATTCCAAACCCACTTTGCCCAATCAAACTTTAGAGCTCTTACTCTGATAACATCCCATGCGGACTTTATATTAAAACAACCATCCTTTTCTAGGAGCCATAGCAGAAGGTCCGAAGAGTTTCTAAGATTTCCCACCCTTTCCATCACTTCTTCCACTTTATAATACCCCAGAATCCTCTGCAAATTTTCCACATCCCACGCATTATTGATAACCAAATCTTTTAATCTGATATGAGAATGCACACCATATGGACACTCTGCAAACAAATGTCCTGAATCTAGAAATTTATCATACCACAATTTTACATCTCCTCCTCTAACCTTCCACTTAGATTTACTTAACATATTAGGCATACCCTGTAGAACTTTCCTCCAAAAGGAAGAATCCAATCCATGAGGTCTGCAAAGGGCAATATAACCTCTTTTCACATATTTAACTTTAAAAAATCTAGCCCATAAAGAGTTTTGAGTTAATAAATGCCAACCAAACTTCATGAACAAAGACCGTTGAACTTCCAAAATGTCCCTTACTCCTATGCCCCCATCCTCCACAGGAACACATAATTTCTTTCAAGCCCTCCATTTCATTTTTTCTTCCATCCTTAAATCCCCAGAAAAAAGAAGTAAACATACCTTGTATCTTTTTTATCACCAGTTTCGGGACATTTAGCACAACTAACAGATGCAATGACATACTTAAAAGCACATGTCTCAACAAAACTAGACGACTTCCTTGAGACAACAGTCTACTTTTTCAGGCCTCAACTCTCTTACTTATTTTTTGAATTAAAGGGTCAAAATGACAGCCCTTCAATTTACCATCCACTATCGGCACACTTAAATACGTAAAATGAAATTTACCTTCACTGAAACCAGTTTCTTGAAGAATTTCTCCCTTTCTGTGAAGCCCCAACTTCTTTGAGAAAAAAATTGCTGATTTATCTTTATTCACCCTTTGACCAGTCCAGTTTTCATACTCCTTAATCACCTTCATTATCTGTCTAACAAATTTTTTTTCAGCATTAGCAAATATAACAACATCATCCGCGTACATTAAATGTGATATAATAGGTGCACCACACGGATGTGCAAACGGTAAAATCCGCTTCTCAGACGGCTTTTTTTTAATTAATTTAAAAAGAATTTCTTCCATGATGATGAAAATATACAACGACAACGAATCCCCTTGCCTCAAGCCCCTTTTTGACTTGAAGAAACCTCTATAAGTGTCATGCATCATGACAGATAACCAAGGAGTAGAAATACAATTCTGAATCAACTTACAAGACCAATCTGGAAAACCAAGAGCATGGAAAATCTGATCTATCACCTGTCACTCCACTCGATCATACGCTTTGCTCATATCAAGCTTTAACATTATATTTGTGACAACCCAAATAAAAATGGAATTTAGATAATAAAGAGGAAGGGAAATGAAACCAGTAACAGAAGGAGGAAGTCAACTTCGTTGACGACATTGCACTTTGGAAGGAATAATCGAGGGGGGGATCATCAGGGCTTCGTCGACGAATACAGGGGATTCATCGACGAGGGCTTAAGAGAATTCGTCGACGAAGACTGAATTTCGTCGACGAAGAAATACCGAGAGGCATTTTGAGCCAACTAAATTTCGTCGATGAAATTAATGAAGGATTCGTCGACGAATGATGTGGCTCGTCAATCAATCCAATTCTATAAATAGAAAAATCTGGATTTTTAACTTCATTGTTAAGCAAACTTTTCCCTCTCTCTCTCTCTCATCGATTTTGGGTCAGATTTATACCGGATCGACAATCTGAAGTCACCACGACGCTCCTGGAGAAGTTCTCTCCAAATCTGTCGGAGCGGATCGTTGGTGAAAGTAATTTGGAAATCATCCCTGGGTTGAGGTAAGACTTTTTAAGACAAAATTGACTTTACGGTAGTTATAGGAAATGATGTACACATAGAAATACTGAAGTTTAGTACTGTGAGTTTTTAGTTTCAGGGTATTGATTGGGAAATCCTACGGGTATGAGACCAGAGTTTTAGAGGCTTTCTCAGTAGTCAAGAAAGGAAATAAACTAAAGCAATTACTTTTTACGCAAATTAATATTACTTATAAGCAAATTGATTTCCTGAAAATATTTATGATACTTGAATATTATAGAATAAATGCACGTTTGGGAAAAATACTGCTATTATGTTGAAACGTGTATATATGTATGAGATGTCAGAAAATTATGATTTTAGAATTAGAAGTATGATTTTATACAACACATGCGTGACATGAATATTATTTTACGTAAAATGTAATATGAAATGAAAGATTTTACGAGCAAAGCATGTTTTCAGGTATTATGAAAAGATGTGTTATGTTACAATGATTTTGACGAATATACATATGATAATTAATTTATTTTCAGAATGTATATACCTGAAATGATTTCGGCGCGAGACCGTATTTATGATTTCGGCGCGAGGCCGTATTTATGATTTCGGCGCGATGCCGTATTTATGTTTCGGCACGAGACCGTATTTATGTATGATTTCGGCACAAGGCCGTATTTATGAAAATGATCGGCATGAGACCGTTATTATATCATGTATTATATGTTATCAGAACCCGGATGTTAGTTTAGTTTAGTTTCAAGAGTTCGGTACCGTAGCTATATGTAGATCAAATATCTACATTCAGATTAGTGCTAACCAACTCACGAGGGGATGAGAGATGGATAGTCGATGTGACTTTTAGTAAAGTGTGGACGTCCACCTAGCAGTCCGGACCTCATCGTACTTACAGACATATTTGACTCGGCAGTTGTCGACCAGCCATTGTCGGGTCCCGCCTTCAAGCTGCACAACCCGTCATGGGAGGTAATACATAACATTAGCTAGTTATTCATCCTGGGTATGTTTTCAGTATTATTAGTTATAACAGATGTTTTATGTACGTTATGATTTATTAATAAATATGAAAGTACATGAGAATTTAGTATGTTATGATGAAAGTTTACTGATATATGAAATGTACTGTATATGTATAATTGTATTAAATGTTCATGTTGCCACACAACTGTATTTATTTTATTTTCCCTTACTGAGAAGTGTCTCACCCCCGAGCTAAATATATTTTTCAGGAGACCCTGAGTGACCGGTGGGTCGTAGCCGCCGTGGAGTCGGTGGTATTATCCCGATAGGAGGGTGAGATTTTGTACTAGGGTCAGAATTATTTTATATTTGATCCTAGAGTTATTTTGACGCTTATGAGAATGTATATAAAATACAGCTTTATGATGTTGTAGTAAACTTTGGTATTATGCTTTATGGATGGATGTTTGAGATTTTATACTGGCTGCTGCTTAAGTTTCCGCTATATTTGACAGGTGTACCCGTTACCCACGAGTCGGGTTGACCATTTTATTTATTTTGGTTATATTTTATTTGAGGTTGTTGTAATATTACCTCCTCTCACCCGCCTATGTAATAATTTTGTCATCTCTTGAACAAACGTTATATTTTCGAAAATACTCCTCCCTTTCACAAAAGCACCTTGTTCTATAAATATTAAATCACCCATCACCAACGAAAGCTTACCAACAAAGATTTTGGAGAAAATTTTATAGATTACATTACAAAAGCTTACCGGTCGAAATTTATCAAAATACTGAGGATCCTTTACTTTAGGAATAAGCACTATGTAAGAGGAACAAAAAAACCGAGACAACATATCACCTCTGAAGAATTCTCTTATCATATCTATCACATCATTTTTAATAATCTTCCAACAGGTAATATAGAAAGAAGACCAAAACTCATCTGGTCCTGAGCTACTATTCACATAAATAGAAGAAATAACCTCAAAAACCTCCTCCTCAGTTGGATCTTCCCTCAATTGACCTATAAACTCCTCATAAACCACCGAATGGATAATACCGTCCAGATTTGACCTTTGCACTGAACTATTTTGCCTCAAGAATTACTCAAAGTAATTCACAGCCTCATCATAGACCATCTGCATATTTTCCAACACTCAACCATCAGGAAGTACCATTGAATTTACACAAGAGTTACGCCTTTTTTGCGTAATCACAGCATGAAAAAACTTTGAATTCTAATCACCATCAATCAACCATTTCATCTTTGCTTGGTGCGCCAACCTAGCATCTTCCCTTCTATACCAAACCTCCAATTCAGCTTTAGAAACAAGGAACTCTTCTTCAACTGATTTCGAGTACTCTGTCTGTAGTAAATTCTCAAATTTTTCCACCCTTCCCTCCAACTCTTGAATAAAACCACCAACATGACCAAAAGTCTGTTTATTCCACACCCTAAGTCTTTGTTTTAGCCTTTTCAATTTACCCGCCAATTTACACAACCATGAATTTGTTGTTGTACCTGTTATACCAACCATGCATGTGAAGAAGCATTTGCATGGGCCATGCACACAAGAAAGCTTTAGTGAATATCAAAAGGAGTCATGAGCTTTAATAAAACATGTAAGACCTATGCAAAAAAGAGGTTGTGGGCTTAGAAATTTAAAGAGGTCGTAGGGTCATATGAAGACAAGCAGCCCATGCACAGCACTTAAAGGACAACATTTTTTGGCCAATCAGGGAGAAAAAGTTGGGTTATAAGGCTGCTTCAACGTAGTCTAGAGCAGTCGTAGGGTTCAAGAGAAGAGGACAACAACTTTATACAAAGGCAGCTATGCGCCACTTTAGAGGGGGCTAGAGACCGTAGGGTTGGAGAGGAGATTGGAGAGGTTTGAGCAGGAAACTGATAGCCGCAAAGGGGGAAAAGGAAGAAAAGAAACACAGCAGCTTTAAGAGTTGCTATGCACAGGAAACCAAAAGGGGAGCAGTCTTACCATTCGACCATCTCCATCTCTCCAACACACTCTCTCTCTCTCCTTGTTTATTTATTTTTTTCTTTACTTTATTGTTACTTGAATATTTTGTTTGAGATTATTTTTATTTAAGCTTTTGTTTAAGCTATTGTTGGATTTGTTTTTATTTAAGTTAACGTTGTATTGGAAATTTCATGGTTGAATGTTTTATTGAATAAATGTTTCCTTTAGGCTTTACTTTAATGTTATTTGAATATCTTGTTGGAGTTTATTATTGGATTGAGTTATTTTTGTTTAAGTTATTGCTAGATTTATTCAAGTAATTATTGTTTTACTTTATTGTTCTTCCAATGTCTTATTTGAGTTCACAATGGGGTTGAGTTTATTTTTGGTTAAGCTATTGTTGAGTTTATTTTATTTAAGTTATTGTTGAGTTAAGTTTATTTTATTGTTGAGTATTTTTATAAGATTAATGAAGTCTTCATTTTTAATTCATTATTTGAATGCTTAAGGGGTTTTGGTTATGTTGCTTGTTTTAATTTCTTCACAAACTCTCAAAAACCCAAGAATATGAATCTGAACTCTGTTCAATAAAAGTTTCGTTGTTTTAATGCGAGTTTGAAATTAATCTACATTCCCTTAGGAGACGATCTGGCCTTTTGGGCTAATTATTACGCGATAGAACTCCTATACTTCGGTTAGGCTTTGCACTACTCATTTTATAGTGAATCAAGTTTTTGGCGCTTTTGACGAGAAATGTCAGATTTAGTTTCAAACTTGTGGTTTCCCTTTATTTTTCCTATGATCTAAAAATAAATAAATATTCATACTTATTTGAAGAAATTATAGTTACACTTGCACCATGCACTCTTAAATTTTTGTAGCTCATACGAACCACTACACCATCATGCATTGTTTTACCTAATGATGCACTTAATTTTACGATTAAGCATGAGATGTTGTTAGTGATATATCAGTTCCACGGGATGGATTCTGAGAGCCCTTACCAGCATCTGACGGACTTTGAATTTACTTGCACTACTTTTATTACTAGAGTTGAAACTAATGAGTTTATTAAATTTCTTTTATTTCCTTTCTCTTTAAAGGATAAAGTAATGATTTGATTTAATTCTTTGAGACCTAATTCCATCTCTGGTTGGACTGATATGCAACGTGAATTCTTACATAAATTTTTTCCTTTTCAGAGAACCCAATTTCTGCAAGAGCAAATCGGTTAATTTATGCCAAAAGGTGATAAGACTTTCCAAGCTTGTTGGAAAAGGTTTAAGGAGCTGATGAACATTTATCCACATCATGGGTTTGAGTCTTGGAGACTAGCCAATTATTTTAACACAACCCTCATTCCTGAATGCAAACAGTTTGTGCAAACCATGTGCAATGGGGAATTCATTAGCAAGGGGCCTGATCAAGGACACTCATTTTTTGATTATCTAGCTGAAAGTGTCCAACAATGGAATACATGATTTGATCGGGAACTAGTGGCAACACAACCTCTTAGAGCAATTGATGGTGGAGGTAAATATGAAATCAAAGAGGAGACTGATCTTCAGGGTCGTATTGTTGCTTTGACTAGGAGGTTAGAGGTTATGGAATTAGAAAAGGTAGAAGTTGCGAAAGCAGTGGAAGTGTGTTCTCTATGCGCCGATTCTAGCCATAAGACTCAGGATTGTCCGATTATGCCAGTGTTACAGGAGAGTGGGTCTAATTAGATGCAATCAGCGAATTGGGTTAACAAAGCACAAAATCAGCCTTTCTCTAACACTTATAATTCGGGATGCAGGAGTCATCTGAATTTATCATAGAGAAATGATCAGCCTGGTCAATCTTCGCCTTTTCAGCAACCTCCCCAGTCCTATGCACCACCTTCAATGCCGATATATCATCAAGTCGCTCCTCAACATCAGTATCAGCCATCCCCAAGATTCCAATCTAATGTAGCACCTGCTTCATCGAAGAAGTCTCTTGATGATAGCATGACACAGATGACTAATACACTTAAGCAATTCATGATAAGCCAAAATATGATCAACACTCAAACTTCTCAAGTCATCAACGAGATAAGCACCGATTTGACTAGGCTGAACACAACATTGAGTGCATTAGAGGAAGGTGAATTCTCAAGCATAGCTAAATACTTGAGTGCAAGTTGCAACCATGGAACCTTCATCTTCTACTGGAGTAAATGTCAAGGATTGCAATACCGTAACAAATCTTCGCAGTGGTAAGGTGATTGGTACACTAGATAGAGAGGATGATCAAAATGGTAAGAGTTCAACTTTCAATGAACCAGGTAAAAATTTTAGTGTTGATATTTCTGAAAAAATTTATGTAAGAATTCACGTTGCATATCAGTCTAATTAGAGATAAAATTAGGCCTCAAAGAATTAAATCAAATCTTCATTTTATCATTTTAAAAAAAAGGAAATAAACGAAGTTTAATAAACTCATTAGTGTCAGCTCTAATAATAAAAGTAGTGCAAGTCAACTCAAAGTTCGTTAGGTGCTAGTACGGGCTCTCAGAATCCATCCCGTGAAACGGAGGTATCATTGACAAAATCTCATGCTTAATCGTAAAATTATGTGCATCATTAGGTAAAGCAATACATGATGGTGTAGTCGTTCATATGGGCTGCAAAAAATCTTTAAGAGTGCGTGGTGCAAATGCAGCCATAATTTCTTCAAATGAGCATGAATTTTTTTTTTTTTTTTAGATTATGAGAAAAAAAAAAAAAGAAAAAAAAAAGGGAAACCATAAGTTTGAAAGTAAATCTGACATTCCCTCGCAATGACGCCAAAAACTTGACTCACTATAAAATGAGCAGCGTAAAGGCTATTCCAAGTATAGGAATTTTAACGAGAAAATAATTAGCCCAAAAGACCAGATCGTCTCCTCAAGGAATGTAGATTTATTTCAAACTCGCATTAAAACAACAAGAAAAAAAAACATTTATTGAACACAGTTCAGATTCATATTCTTAAGTTTTTGAGAGTTTAAAAAGAAATTAAAACAAACAAAATAACCAAAACCCGTTAAGCATTCGAATAACGAACTAAAAATGAAAACTTCATTAATCTAATAAAAATACTCAACAATAAAATAAACTTAACTCAACGATAACTTAAATAAAATAAACTCAACAATAGCTTAATCAAAAATAAACTCAACCCCATTATGAACTCAAATAAGACATTGGAAGAATAATAAAATAAAACAATAATTACTTAAATAAACCTAGCAATAACTTAAACAAAAATAACTCAATCCAATAATAAACTCCAACAAGATATTCAAATAACATTAAAGTAAAGCATAAAAGAAACATTCATTCAATAAACATTCAATCATGAAATTTTCAATCCAACGTTAACTTAAATAAAAACAAATCCAACAATAGTTTAAACAAAATAAACCAAACTCAAACAAAAGCTTAAATAAAAATAATTTCACACAAAATATTAAAGTAATAATAAAGAAAAAAATAAATAAAGGAGAGAGAGAGAGAGAGAGAGAGAGAGAGAGAGAGAGAGGGAGTGTTGGAGAGATGGAGATAGCCAAATGGTAAGGCTGCTCCCCTTTTGGTTTCCTGCGCACAGCAACTCTTAAAGCTGCTGTATTTTTTTTCTTCCTTTTCCCTATTTGCGGCTGCCAGCTTCCTCCTCAAACCCTCCAATCTCCTCTCTAGCCCTACGGGCTCTAGCCCCCTCTAAAGTGGCGCACGACAACCTTTATATAAAGCTGCTCTCCTCTTCTCTTGAACCCTACGGCTGCTCTAGCCCACGTTGAAGCAGCCCTATGGTCCAACTTTTTCTCCGTGATTGGCCGAAACATGCTGCCCTTTAAGTGCTGCGCATGGGCTGCTTGTCTTCATATGAGCCTACGGCCTCTTTAAATTTCTAAGCCCACAACCTCATTCTTTTATCCATGGCCCATGCACACATGTTGTTTTAATAAAGCTCACGGCCCCTTTTGATGTTCATCACAGCTTCCTTGTGTGCATGGCCCATGTATGCATGGCCCATGCAAATGCTACTCAATATAGCAGATACAACAACTTCAAGCCTGATTTCGACCTTGATGTAGCTTGTATCTCTCAAAACTCAAAACATGAAAATTGTAGAACTTTTTCTTGGTGCTCCATAACATCTTAAATCATCTCAATCAGAGTTAGGATGAGAGAGTTATGCCCAAATTACGAAACATCGTCGAAACTGTCCATAATCGCCCAATTAGCTTCATTTTGCACTTAACTTCTCCATTTGCATCATTTTGCATGACTCACACCACTTTTTGCATGTGCATCTTTATATTATACTCATTTATTTATTTGGATTATTACATCCTCCTCTCCTTAGAACAATTTCGTCATCAAAATTTTTAAACATAAACTTATGGAAATATAATGAATTATTTAAATGTGTACCTCGTTTAGTGTCAAACTTTTAATCTAACCTCGCATCATTTTAAAGATGTAGATATTTTATGCGTATTTCCTCTTCTAGTTCCCACGATGATTCTTTAATAGCATGGTTGCGCCAGAGTACATTTACCAATGGAATCTTGTTGGTACGCAATTCATGATCTTTATTGTCTAGAATCTAGACTGTTATTTCTTCATATGATAAAATATCGTTAACTTCCAATGATTCATAACTTATCAAATGAGAAGGTCTAAAATGTATTTTTTAGCATTAAAGTGTGAAACACATCATGAATTTTTAAAAATGCATGAGGTAGGGCTACTCTGTAAGCGACTAAACCAATCATCTCTGGTATCTCGAATAACCCAATATACTTGTGGCTTAACTTACCATTCTTTCCAAACCTCATGGTTCCTATCATTGGAGCAACCTTTAGAAATATAGTCCCCCACTTCAAATTCTAACTCTCGTCGACGGGTATCAGCATAACTCTTTTGCAGACTCTGAGCACTTTTTATTTTATCCCGAATGAACTTAATTTTCTCGAAAGTTTTTTATATAATCTTTGAATCTAAAAGTCATCATTCACCAACTTCATTCCAATATAAGGAGATTGGCACCTCCAACCATATAATGCTTCATAAGGCGCCATCTCTATGCTTGAGTGATATCTGTCATTGTAGGCGAACTCAACCAACAGCAAATACTAAATCCACCTTCCTTTGAAATCAAGCACACATGCTCTTAGCATATCTTCCAATATCTGAATTATTCTCTCTGATTGTCCATTAGTTTGAGAATGAAATGTTGCGCTAAAGGTAAGTTGAATTCATAAGGCTTTTTGCAAACTCTTTCAAAATTGAGATGTGAATCGTGGGTCTCGGTCTGATACAATAGACACAGGTACGTCATGTAGTCTAACTATCTCCTAAACATATAACTCTGCAAGTTTATTCATAAATTAGTTAACTTTGATTGGAATAAAATTAGCAGATTTTTGTTAAACGATCAACAACCATCCAAATGACGTTTTGCCCATAAAGTGTTGGTGGTAACCCTATCACAAAATACATACAAAAGTGCTCCCATTTCCACTCAGGAATGTGGAGTGGTTGTGGTGGCGCTGCTAGTTTTTAATGTTCAGCATTCACTTGCTGACAAGTAAATAACTATTCTACGAACTGTGCAATCTCTCATTTCATGTTAATCCACCAAAAAGGAGCAAGTCCCAATACATTTTTGTGCTTTTCAGATATACTGTATAGAGCGATCAATGAGCTTCTTTCAAAATTATTCTTTTAATATCTCCATCATTAGGCAAACACAATCTGGTTTGAAATATCAAAATCTCATCATCAGAAATATTGAGATCTGTCTTCAATCCACACTATACCTAATGGTGGAGATACTAAGGATGGACATGTCATCCATCCTTATCAAAGCAATTAAATTGCATGCAGAAATTCAAATTCCACTTAACTAATTAGCTTTCAATTTTGATCTTCTAATTGAAAAATTCATTTATGTGTGTGTAGGTGCAAGCATGGAATTAGAGCATTTGATCTTTCTTTTTTTTTTTCAATGTAAAAAATATTTTAATTTCCCTTTATTTAATATTTTTTTTTATATTTTCTCACTTTATTGAAATAAAAAGAAAATCTATCCGCCCCAACAAAATGGGGTGTCTACATTTAATAGAAAAAGAAAATATAAGAAAATAAATTTCCTCCTTATATTCATTTGCTTTTATTTTCTCCCATAAAATCCTCGATCCAAAAAACTTTACAAGATCAGTCCAATGGTGGGCTGAAACCTCTCCATATCTCATCTCATATGAATATAAGGGTCAATGTAGCCATTTAACTACCCATCTTTCTACCTAGCATTATTCTCTGATGGCCTTGGAATGTTGGTATGCTCCTTCAAACTAATCAATTTCTTGGATTTTATTTTCTCAATGATTATTGAAACATAGACAACACGCTAACTTGTCATGACTAGAAGTATCTTGCGTTTAAGAAGAAAATGCAATGCAAATTTTTTTTTATTCATGTTGAGAACGTGAAAAGGGTCTAACCAAACCACACAAACTTCTATCTGTGATAGAGAAAAATTCAAGTAAATATTACGTCTAGAACAGTTAAAGATAGAAAAACTATGAGCAACTAGCAAGCAGAAAAATATTATGTAAAATATAGATGGGTAACTTCACCTTGTACTTAGCGACCTCCTCGCGCACCTCCTTCAAATCCCCCTTGGTGAAAATCAAACCAACATTCCCCTAATAAAACCGCGCAAAAGGTTAACACAATGACTAATGCAACCCAATAGGAACAAAACAACAAATTGAATCAATGAGAACCACAAGTAGAGGAATGAGGTTAAGGAAGGCCTTGTTTCCAGTCTTCTCGGCATGAATCCTTATGGAGCGCTTCATTATGGTGTTCTTCCCCATCAGAACAATGGAATCGCCACGCAGACCTTTCCGAATGTTCTGCAACTGGTTCGACCAACATTATCGGCCGCCGCACCATTGATACAGAGATGTCTGTTGAGATTTGAGGGGGGGGGGGGGGGGAATAAATAGAAAGAATTAAAACTAATCAAAGCAAAAAGAGGGCCAAGACGAAGCAGGTGCTTTGTCAAGGCGTACATCGATTCGAGCCGTCTCTTTAACATCGTCTATTCTACGATTGTTCTAAGCTGTATGTGGAAGACCCTAGGCCAGGGGGCTTTGCAGCCGGCAAGGGAAGTCGTTGTCGCATGGCAGATATATAGAGTGGAGTGGGGAAGTGGAGAAGTGGGAAGATGAAGGGGCCATTGTGGGACCTAGATCTAGCAGTCCAACTTTGTTTATCGTTTTGGATCTGACGGCGGTGGTCTGTGGACTGATGGGCCAGTTAAGATGATGGGCCTTTTCTGGGCATAAAAAATAGATAGGGTGGGTTTTCAAATGAGGGCTGTCTAATTTAATTCTGGGAAATAACATACACAAATATATAAATATATATATAATATATATTTTTTACTATACTTACTCTCTATATCAAATACCATTAAAAAATAAAAATTTTTATAATATCATTAAGAAATAAAAAAAATAAATATTAAGGATGTATTGTTAATTGATTATATATATGTAGGCTTTTCTTGATAATTAAATATGAATATTTTTTATGTTCTAAATAGATTTCCGTTGTAGTATGTTTGAAATTCATAAATTATATATAAAAAAGGAATAAATGAAAGGAGTAATGGAAATGAAACCAAATATTTAGAGAATGAAAATGTTATACTTACATTATAAACATAATCTTTTATTTACAATTATATGAAACAATATAAATAAGTGAAAATGTGATATTTAAGTGATACTATTTTTCAAGAAATAAGTGTACATAAGAATTACAATTCTTACGAAAAATTAAGTCAAGTTTACCTAAATTACATATGAACTCTTTAACTTATCTCTAAAATTAAAGTAACGTAAATCTGCATCTCTCATATGATGAAAATTTAACCGTTAAATCCAATACATTAATCAATGAAGATTTATACTTAAAACTTTATCAAAAGCTTTAAAAACCTACAATTTGTTAACAAATGTAAAATACAATAAGTTTATTTATTGACCATCCATTTCAGAATAGAGTTTATTAGTTATCATTTTTTTGGATAATTGAAAAAAAAAAAAAAAACTTTTGTCAATGAGTTATTAAAAAATAGATAGTTATTTACCTTAAACAATTATAGAATAAGAAACTTGGTCTACTTGATTTATTAAACTTTTTTATAAATAGTTGGGCGATTTGACTATTAAATAATTTTTCTAGTTCATATTATGAATTTTACCTCCCTGAAGAAAAAAAATCAAATAAAAAAATTAAAACACGAATCCAATTGTTTATTATGTTTTTATATAACTTATCTAATACTATAAAGTGAATTCTCCCTTTAGTATGTTTTTTTGAAAACATCAAATTTATTTATGTAATTACCAATAATTATTCATACTCTTTTAATTACTCACAATTATTCCAAAATGTTCATATAATTATGTCAAATTTATTTTTATAATTACTCATAATAATCTCTAATACTATAAAGCTGGTTTTCCGTTTGGTATCACCTTTCAAAAATTTCAAATTTATTTATATAACTACTAATGATTATTCAAAAATACTTTTTTAACTATCCATAACTATTCAAAAATATCTTTATAATTACGTCAAATATATTTCTATAACTATTCATAATTATCTTAAAATATTTTTTAACTATTTACACAACTATCCTATAACACCCTCATACTATTTCATTTACATTATTTTTAATAATTTTTAAAAGTTTTAAAAAATAGAGAATCATGGAAAACGCACTTGTCATGGTTAATTACTCATAATTATCCAAAATATTATGATAATTATCAACAATTATTCAAAGATGCCCTTATACTATTTAATTTTTTGTCATTTCTTAATAATTTTTAAAAAATTTTAAAAATAAAGAGATGTGGAACACGTACATAGTGTGTGCCAATGGCTTATATTTTTAAAAATTATGAGTGCTGATTAATTTAATTTTACGATTAATTAATCAACTCAAACTTACTTGTAGAGCTGAATAAAATTTTAAAACTAAAACCGAATTTTTGCATGTATAAAATTCATTTTTCATCATTGAAAACAATGTCCACGTGTGTAAATTGCATTACCACAAAAAAAAAAAATCCACTCAATTCCAATGCAAGAAAATAAGAAAGGGAGTGCCTCTCATGAGGTCAGGTGTTCAAACCCTTCTGAACTCATTTTTATCCCTAAACTCTTGAATTTACCCTCTCTTTGGAGTTGTGGGATCAATTTTAAGGGGCGCAAGATTAGTCACGTGGACTGTAAAACGGACACGTGGATATCCAAAAAAAAAAAAGAAAATAAGGAAGGGCTAACGTTAAAAGTTTTAGCTAAAAGCTCCCTCCGACACCGTTTGGGCTCCTGATCTAGACACCACTGTTTATGGCGCCCGCCGGCGTGTCCTCATACAGAGATCGGACGGCGGAATTTCGATCTCTGTCGGAAAGACTGAAGAAGATCAATGGAGTCCCTGCCATTGATCAAGCAGAAAATGATCAAGCAGTGTCGACCCCGCCGTCTGCAGTTGCGTCTCAATCCCGATCAGAATTCAACAAGAAGGCTGCCCGAATCGGGTTGGGTATCCATGAAACCACTCAGAAGATTGCAAGGATCGCCAAATGTAATCAATCGTATATTTGCATACTTATCTGCTAAATTTTAGAAGGTTTTAATTCATTGTACTTCCCCCCCCCCCCCCTTTTTTTCTACTCCGTATGGTTTAGAAAATGCAGGAAAAGAAAACGAATTAAAATGTTGAATGTTAGAAGTTTGTTTGTTTTTTTGTTTGTTCGCACAATTTGAGACCGTGATTGTGTTTAATTGTGGAGTAGTTAATAGAATACCGACTATCCAAGAGAAACTTCGTCGTTGGGAGGGTAAATTATGCTTCTTTTGACACGTTAATTGTTGAGAAAATGCTTGAAAAATGTAAATTGAATTGATATCTTGAAATTGGAATTTTGAATTATTGTGTTTATTTGTTGAATTGTTAATATGAGTGCCAATAATCCGGGAGAAACTTAATTGGTGACATGGGTTAAACCATGATGACTTAACCCTCTTCATTCTACAATTGCAGTGGCCAAAAAGTCTTCGATGTTCGATGATCCGATAGTGGAAATACAGGAACTGACTGCACTTGTAAAAGATGACATTACGGCACTGAATGTGGCTCTTTCAGATTTGCAAACTCTTCAAAACATGGAGTTAGCTGATGGTAATTATTCTGAAGATAGACTTGTTCATTCAACTACAGTTTGTGATGACTTGAAGAACAAACTTATGGGGGCTACAAAACAGCTTCAGGATGTATTAACCACTAGAACAGAGGTTAGTCTTAACTGCAATCACAATGGTTGAATGTGTGTATGTGTGTGTGTGTTTTTCTTCTAATTGTCTCCTTTAAGTTTATTTATAGTTGTAATTTTTTTTTCTTCCTGCTCAGAATATCAAGGCTCATGAGAGCAGGAAACAGATATTTTCCACAAATACATCAAGAGGGAACCCTTTTTGGCATAATTCAAAGACTGTGACCGAACCACCCCCGTGGTCAAGTTCATCTACTGCAGCTGGGAGTCCACAACCCTTGGGGTGAGCATTTCATTATTTTTTTGTACTCTGCCCTTTTAAGGAGACATGCACAAGCCTGACAGAGTTCAGTATATTGAGCTGTTAAACAATATTTATGTTAAACATCTTAAATAGGTCATCCTTGGTGGTTAGACAAGGGATGTTTGGGGGAAATTGAAATCTTGCTTGTTGGCATTGCATGGGGAATGGTAGGATCCAAAAGCTGCTGGTTGTTCAAGAGTACTTCATATAGTTGAGAAATTTATACAAGATTCGGCAGTTCTAATGATTTGTGTGTAGGGTAGCATATTGGCTGCTTCAAACGATTATAGATTTGAAACAACAATCCATTGAATTTTGACTCGATATGCTGAAGTTTAGGGAGACATGTCTCTAGCCTATAAACAGGGAAAGAATTCAAGTAGCCAAGCCACATAGTGGACTTATTGTTTTTTATATTGCTATATGCGTGTAACAGTGGTAAATATTGAGTTCTGTCTTGGATTAGGATTTGTATTGGATTTGAAAAAGATATAATATAAAATTGTTTTGAAGTTTGTTCAAATCCACCCAAATCCAAATCCAAGGTCTGAAATCCATGCTCCCAAACTCTGCATAATTAAATTGCATCGGGAAAGAATTCATGTAGGCAAGCCCCCTAGTGGGAATTGAGACTTGCCTGTTGTTATTGATGATGATGATGCACTAAATTTGTGTTTGGTAGTAACTCCAAGTTAGAAGTGAACTTAAAACACACACACACACTCATATATATATATATATATATATATATATATATCCAGGAGTCTAGTATTTCCATGAGACAGAAGCTGTAGATGTTATTGTAAATTTTTTATTTTACACAAATTTATGTCACTGTTAAAGTTTTGACGAATTACCTTTATTGTTATTGTTTGGTACTTGTTCATCATTCTTGTGGATGCATTAATATCTTGCCTAAGCCCTCCATGTTGCTTCTTTATCTGTTTTCCTTTTGTTTGTGACTTGTTACTTTATATGGTGCACATGACCAAATGATAGGCCTTCATCAGTTCAATTGTTGGTATTTGATACAGTTTTTGTTTTCAGTTCATAATCCTGATTTTTCTCCATTTTTTTTTTTATCTTTTCCCATCTCTTTTACCAGATTGCCATCTAAAGGAGTCCAAGTAATCAACCAGCTCAGGTATGTTCTTTCTCATTATTCATTCAAACATCAAGTTGGGGCATATGCCATTTTATGTATAGTATTAGCATGTGTTGTGTTGCTTAATTTCTTTGATTTGAATTTGGTTATATTTGTTTTGGTTTGGCTGTTACAAATTTTGATTGTGAAGAACTATATAAACCAGGAAAATTGTTCTTTTTGTGCTTTGATACTGTAGAACATATATCTTTGCTTCATCATATATGCAAAATGAAAAGTAAAAATGTATGCATTGAGATATATGTTTTTCAAAATGCTTAATTTATTATTCTTTTTTGCTGACAGCATTAATTGGAATACCTTAACCACTTAAGATGGAATGAGTTCTTTAAACTCCTTTCAGGAAAAGTAAGTGTTCAGGAGCTAGGATTCAGAATCGGGTTGTTGTATTTGTATTTCGGTGTCCATATCCTCTTTTTGGAAAAATTTGATTTTATGATTTTGACAAATTTATGGAGAAGTTAGAACACCCAAGTGTGTGGATTAGAAATAATCTAGTGATGTAGGACAATATGCAAGACCATGGGTAGATCCTTGTTGGAGAATAATTCAAAATAATTTTGTTGAGGGATTATTGGGCTTAGATAATAGTTTATTGTGTGTTTAGTTTAATTTGTAATGGTATATGATTATGTGTATCTGGGGGCCTGTTTCTAATGTTTGTGTATTTTAGGGTATTTTTGTACTTTCATGTTGTTTAGGGGTATATGTGTAGTTTCATGTGTTTGTGGTTTTCTTATTATAGTTTTGAAAGCCATGTAGGAGTAGTTTTTGTTGATGAATTTGAATTGAGATGAACACGTGATTCCCCCTTGTATCTCCTCTCTCCTCCCTTCCACCTTCAATCTTCCTTCTTCCTTCTTCTTCTTCCCTACTCTCCTATACTCTCTCATGGCTGGAAATTGTTGATGCTTCCCGCATCACGTGGCTTATATTAAATACATTATTCAACCCCACCTGTGCACGCACATTCAAAGCTCCTTGAAAATGTAGGAAAAATATGTTGCTGCTGTAAACAAAAATGTAGTTCCATTGATAATGATCCATCTTCCATAATGTTAACTTTCAATGTCTTTTCTATTTGCCATTTTGGTCGCATTCTGATTCTGAAAGGACAAATCTGAGCCTTATATTTTGATATGTATATACCAATTATTGGTTGAATGACTCTATAAAACAGTAGCCAGGTATTTTGTGTCGTTTCTAACATGCTTAGCCCATATGTTCAAAGATAATCATAACTCTTGTCCACCTGTGATGACATTTTTTTCCCCGAAAAAATCAAATTATCTCATAATGAATTCTAGTAGGTTATATAGCTATTTTGAGGCCCTGTAACCAACAATAAAAAAACGTTATAATTTTAATTTTTTTAGGAAACAACATAAAATAATTTTGGAGATTTTTAAAAATGACAAGCATAAAGTTGTTGTTGTCTGCAACCTTGTTACTAGCATCGGATGAGCCTAATCTTGTAGCATGGCTGAATTCCTATAACAGACAAGCGGTCGAGCCTGATCTTGCACCTTGCTCAAGTCCTCTAGTAGTTGGTTTTCTCTTTGTCTCTCTCTCCAGTCCCTGCTGGGCCTTGGAAATAAGAGGAGACTTGTCATCTAATCCTCTCTCTTCAAAATAAACAATAATGATTTTTTTAAGAAGGCTACCCACTTACTCACATGTAATGATGCAGGATTGGTTGCAGAGAGATTCATAGAAAGTAGTGTTGGGATTGATATTTAAGCCAATATTAGCCATTTAGTTTGTACAGCAATTTTTTTCACTGAGGATGTGTTGAATGTGGAAGTTCCAATCTTTTTTATGTAACTTTCTGCAATCTTCAATGCATTAAGGGGCTGTTCGGTATCCTATTTTATATTTTCATTGTTGCAGAGTGTACAAATTGGTGGCTACAACACTTTTGTGTGCGTTGTTGTAAGGGTTTGATTTCTAGTAAAGGTCTCTGTGTGGTAACAACTATTTTTTTTTTTTTTTTTTCACTTGTTGTGTCAACATTTTTCCACAACATTTTAATACTCAGAATTCATTTTTGTGAATTAAATCATTTTGTATATAATTTTTTTAGTGAATAAAAATTAAAATAAAATTTTCATGTAATAAAATATTCCTAAAATTTCTAATAGTTTGAAAACGATCATCCAAGAAAAATATTTCCACCAATTTCAACCTTCATATACACTAAGACTGATCTTAAGAGTACTAAGGAGTGATTTAAAGACAATTATTAAGTAAATATCATTTTTATTATAATATATTTCAATAAAAAATATAAATTATCTTGGAGTAAAGAAGTGAATTTCAACATATATATATTTAGGTAAAATTATCACTGAGTAATATCATTTTTATTATAATGAATTTCTATTAATTTTCATTTTTCATTATTCTAATCATATTTTAATTCATTCATACTTTAAACTTATTTCTAATGTTTGATTTTTTGAAGTTTAATAGTGGTATACTGGTATCATTAACTTGCTTAGTACTAGATGATGAAAATGAACTTGCATTCGGCAGATTTTTAATTTGCTTCAGTTTTGGGACTATAACCAAATAGTTTGTCATTTTTTAGTTTTTTTATTTCTGGTTTTTAGTTTTCATTCTCATAAATTTTGACAATGTTACCAAGTTACCCCTAACTGTTTTGTTCATGTAGTTTATTGTGTGTGTGTGATGTAGGACAGATATTAGAATTTATATATATAGATAGAATTGAAGAAGAAGAAGAAGAAGAAGAAGAAGTCGGGAGACAGAACAGAAACAGAAGAACATAGAAGGGGAAGAACAGAGGTGAGAGACAGAATTAGAAGAGAGATAAGAAGAAGAAGAAGAGTAGAACCCGTGGAAGAGATAGAGAGAGAGAGAGAGAGAGAGAGAGGGAAACTGCAATCTGATTCAAACAATAACTGTGCAATATAACTTACTTGTCCAGCACTTATACCCACTACTAACTAGAACACATATTTACATAAAGGCCCCAATAGAACAAGAAATTAAAAAATAACCCTAAAGTACTTAAATACAGAAAATAAACCTAAATTGACTAAACTTCTAAAATAACAAGACTTTCCCAAACTAAAATACAAAAAACTAGATACAATATGGACATCTAAAATCCTCCATTGGTGGTTCTCCATCCGTGTGTGTGTGCATGTTGACTCACTCTAAAAATGAGTAGCTCGGAAGCTATCCAAAGTTTAGGAGTTCTGTCATGTAATATTTTGCTTAAGGGCTAGATAGTCTCCTCAGGGAATGTAGTCTTAAATTTTACGTAGTTCCAAGCGGAAAGTGAGAAACAAAATGGCACTGAACACAGTTCAGATTTGGGTTTTTCAGGATGTTTGAGATTTCTTTTAATAAATTAAACGAAGATGCAATTAAAATTTTAATTCCTAACACACACTGAATTTAACAACGAGAAACGAAAATCCTACGTTAACAACCGAACAAAAATTGAAACACGCGTTGAACTTCGGAATAAAAACTAAAGACGATAACTTTCCTACATAATTAAAACACACAATTCTAAAAACTCAACCAATCTCGAATTTAAATAAAAACTAATTTTTTTTAATGTGATTAATAACTTAAACAAAAATTCAAAACTTTAAGAACTAAACACTAAGCAGAAACATGGTAAAAATTTGGATCTTAATTAAACGAACTTAACTTAAATAGAACCCAGCAAAATTTAATTTCTAAAGAAAGACAACAAATTTAAATCATAAAAAAAAATATATATATATATATATATTTTTTTTCTTTTTGTATTTTATTCTTTTTTTTTTTTTTCAAGAACTAAACCGGACCTTAAGCAATTAGAATAAATTGAAACAAAATTAAATCTAATACTAATATTAACTAAGAGGGAAAAAATTTAAATACTTCAAGAACAACACCCAAACAAGATTAAAAATTAATACTTTAATTAAAGGTCTACAAAATAAATAACAAAATTTTTTAAAGGCCATAAATCAAAGAAAATTAAGGACAAGAAAAGAAAGAAAAGAGAAAGAAAAAGAAAGAGAGAGAGAGAGTGTATAGCAGCAGGAGCTGGCCGGTGGAGCAGCAGCTGGCCGTGGAATGGCACGGCTCCTTGGCAGCAGCTGGCCGTGGGGTGGTACGGCTGTGATGGCAGCAGCAGTTGGCTTGAGCCTTTTCGGTGGCTGGTGCAGCAAGGAGCAGCAGCAGCGATGGAGCAGGGGAAGCTCGGCAACACGCAGCAGCAGGGACGGACGAGCAGGACAACAGGGTGGAAGTTTGAGAGAGAGCCGTGTGTGGCCGAGAGAGGAGACAGAGAGGGAGACTGCTGAGGGAGAAGGGAAAGGGAAGAAGGAGAGGGGGAGCCTCTGGCTGAAAGAGAAAGAAAAAAAACATATATAGAGGAAGGGGGAGGCTGCCCTATGCCCAGCGAAGGAGACCCAAGACCTGGACCCGACTGCATGGCCGGGTCACATCAGGTATTAATTTTTTTTTCTTTTTATTTTTTCCTTGTTTCTTCTTTTCTTCTTTTCTGTTTCCCGGAGAACAAGCCTGAGTTTGACTGTCTTAGAGCCTGTATCGCTCGGAGTTTAAAACACGAAAGTTGTAGATAATTTTCTCATCTTTCTCCAGAATTTCAAATTGTCTCAATCGGAGCTTGGACGAAAAAATAATGCACGGATTAGGAAGCGGTGCCGATTTTAGCTCCCGATAATTGCCATGCGATAAAAAAATATCAAAAATTCATAAATTACTCAATAAAACCCAAATATTATAAATAGGACACCGTGCTAAAATATTGAGAGTAATTAGGTATTTAATTAAAAATATAAGCCAAAATGTATGAATTAAACTACCTAATTATACAATTTAAGTGCGTAATCACACCCCCCAACTAACGTTTTGCTAGTCTCTAGCAAATAACGTGAATGAATTCCAAGGCAGTGCTCACAAATACTAACTCCAACAAACATGAAATGATTGCACATGTGACACAACCATACTATTTTACATATTGGAATATAACCAAATTTCACACCAGCTCATTCATATTCAATACACACAACTCCGAAGCACGTCACTCATGCAAGTTTCATCATATATATCAATTAAGAACAGTATACTTACATGAAGTTAACTAGCAGTACAATTCAAAATTAATGCAGTCATATAAATTCGAGTATAAACAAGTGAAATCTCGAGGAATGTGTGATGTGTGTGACTCGTTACACCTATAAATACCAGTGGACACCTACAGAAAGGTCGTTTTGACTCGGCCTAACTGGTATATCCTAAAAAATACTCAAAAAGGATAAGTTCACTCATCATATGTGATGAAGAGTGTCGCGATCAAACATCCCACATATTGCAAGGAACAAACGCTAAATGTATGGAGTGGACTAGTCTGAAAAGGATCTAACCTATTTATGAGGTGTCGGGTCCTTCACCTTAACATCTTCTCACCTACTCGCCATATCCAACCAAGACTACCCTAGATCAACTTATATAAACAAACTAGGCGTGAATACATCTGAGGCATTAAGCGGTTGAAGAGTCTTCATATGTGGAGAACATGTGTCGTGTCCATGACTTTTTATGCATTTCTATGGAGAAGGTATTAATCTTTCATTTCATGTACATTTCTAATTTCTTATTCTTTCTTCTGCTCATTCGTCAATTTATGTCTTTTCATTGTCAATTAGGACAATCATTACAATTCTTTCGTTGTCTTCATACCACTAATAGGAATTAAGCTCGAACAGCAGTCCATGAACTAAGTCTATTTCTAGGGGTGGTTCAGCCTTCACATCTTGAGCAGGCTACAAGACCTAGGTTTTTATCTCCCCACTAGATGTCACCTCTAGGTTAGCAAATCAAAAACATATAGACTACTATACAAAGAGTATCCAAAAAAAAAGGAAAGTTGAGTTTCATGAACTCTGAGCTGACGTCAAAAACTCAAAAGGACGATAAATGGTTCAATAGTACCTCACAAGGTGTCATAGTCGTCACGGGCGCTCTCTCAGTGCTCATAAGGAACCCTAAGTGCGACAAGTCACGTGAACGTGTATTTTTAGCCTCATGAGAAACCATGTAAATATAAGAGTTTATATAGTCAGATTAACGCGACTAAACTACCAATCAACTTTTATGGAGTTACAAAGTCATATAAAGAGAAACTACACATAAATGACTCGAGTGTGTAATTCTTAGGTTATATGCAAGTATGTGAAGGGTATACGTCAGTGTAATTCCTTAATACTCTTTCTTTCTTTCTTTCTTTTTGTTTTTTTTATTTTTTATATTAATTAATACAAAACCTAGCAAGTAGACGTGCACAGTGTCATATGCAAATTATCACCCCCCAACTAAAGTGGAACATTGCCCTCAATGTGAAAGCATAGGAGAGATAGAAAAGATGTGCACGGGAGAAGTAGGGCGTACTTGGGTGGAGAAGTAATGGAAAAGAAAATTTGAACTACGTGAAAATGTACCTGAAAATTGACTAAAAATAAAATAAGGTAAACAAAATGGAAAGAAGGGAAAGAAAACATCACTATTTGTCTGGCAGAGGTTCTAGAGGAATTTCATCTGGTGGGTGCAGGTTTATAAATTGAACCTGCGAGTCTCCAAATTTGAGTCGCCACAATGAATCTACCTTGTTACCTGCACAAAAGTTAGCCTCAAATAAATCAATATGTTGTAATGTACCAAACAAAACATGTGCATATTGCCTTCCTTATTTTAATACGAAGGGATCGTTATTCAGTATATTTTTCGGAGATTTCACTTCTTTAAGAACCGGTCTTTGAGGCACAGGTGTCAGAACAGTTACCTTTGGTTCGCCAGAAGCATTAGCATTAAGAGTTTTACCTGGTTCCGTGAAAGTTAAATTCTCACCATTATGCTCACCCTCTTTATCGGGTGTACCAATCATCTTATTTGTAAAACCTCGGACCTGCCATGTGGGGCCCGAAGTGTTATGAGACCAACACGTGTCTCTGATACCATTCATGCAGCGGAATTATGATAATCTCAATAAAATATACCAAAGTTCTATATTTACACAAGCAATCCATAATAATTACAACCACATTCTTCATATTACAAAAACCTGATTAAAATATATAAAATATAAAAACTAAAAATATAACTGTTCAGGTACCACTCACAACTACCCGCCCTAGAGCTATCTACGCTCGATCACCTGGATAACCTGAAAAGATTTAATCAACAACGGGGTGAGACACCTCTCAGTAAGGAAGAAATAGTTTATAACAGTATGTGACTGAAGTGTTCAATATATATAATTAAATATCCATACAACTGTTCACAATCCACTAGTAGCCAAAATAACACGCTCATAATCACACCCTGGTCAATGTATTTAACATCCAATAACGTGTCCACATCATAAAAATTTTACTGATAATTCCCGAGAATAGGGAAGTCTATCCGCCCATACAAGTAGATTCCCTCTACTCTAGTGCTAACACCAGGGCACTAACCTTTCTCAGTAAGCCCTCGGGTTATGTATTCAGGTAAAGTCACCAAAAATAGGGAAGGTCTCCCGCCCATACAAGTGGCTTCCCTCTACTCTGGTATCCACGAATGATTACCAGACCACTCGCCTTCCTCAGCAAGCCCTCGGGTGGAGTAATCTACTTTACCCAAGATACCTAATTAACTAAAGTCACACGCAGCCAACCATATTCGTTTCACGGAACTCCACACATATAAACATATCACAATCAATCCACACAAATAAACATATAGTCTTCAATCATACCCACACAGGGTCTAGACCCACACAACATGTAATCGTCCACACAGTACTTCTAACACACACATCATACACGTCCACACAGGACTGTCAGTTACAACATTCCTGTCCACACAGGACTGGTCCGCACAAGACAAATCAATCCTACAGCATATATGTCCACACAGGACTGGTCCACAGAGGACAAACCAATCATACAACATATATGTCCACACAGGACTAATCAATCATACAGCATATATGTCCACACTGGACTGGTCCACACAGGACAAACCAATCATACAACATATATGTCCACACAGGACTGGTCCACACAGGACTAATCAATCCACACAGGTTACAAAACAAACACTTCGTTCATGGTAAATAGGTAAACAACCTCTTCATACCACTACCAATGTTTACCTCCCAATATAAACCCCCATATAACGACCTCCTCATACCACTGCCAACGTTATATATCAGTTATACCAGGTATGATATAACGACCTCCTCATACCACTACCAACGTTATATCGTAATTTACATGAACCACAACACAAATCAATAACCAACCTGACCAATCAATCACATCCACACAATTACCACAGTATGCACAATCATCCAGTATCTGCAATTAACCAGCAAAATCAACTCGGCAGAAATCACAACCAAACACTATTCACAATCTCAATGATTCAACTTTCCACAATGCTCATAATCATTTAATTAACAAAAATGGTTTCAACCACACTATTTTTCCCAATATAATATATATAAAATCAATATTTTCAATACTAGCATGTTTCAGAAAAAACTATACCTGAATATGTAGAAATTATACTTGAAATTAGTCGTTTAAAATTATTAAAAAGCTATTATAAAATATTTCCTCTTACCCGCTCCTCAGGATTTGGCCTAAAATCAACAAAACGAGACCCTGTAATCCAAAAATTCTAAATTTTTCAAATCTTAGTAAAACACCCTTATATTACTTCTTAGGCTCCAAATATCTCAAAATAATAATAATACCTTAAATTATTTCACTTACCCTGGTTTTGGGATGTTTTCCAAACTTCTCAACTCAAAGATCCGCTCTGCCTATATTGTAGAGAATCTTCCCACGAATCTCGTGGTAGCTTCTGATCGTCGAACTAAAATCCGGCCCGGAATAGAAGAGAGAAGGTTGTAGGGTCGAAATTCTGGAGAGAGAAAGAGAGGATGCATGCGGAAAATTTCACACTGAAATGAAAGAACTCACTATTTATAGGCAAAGGTTCGTCAACGAGACACGTGGGCTCATCGACGAGTCCTAGTACACAGTTCGGCTACAGAACAGCAAACTCATCGACGAATTTCAGTCATGTGAAAACCCTCTCGGTAATTCCTTGTCGACGAGACATATGCCCTCGTCAATGAGCCAAGACAGAACGCTCGTCGACGAGACCATTTGGTTCGTCGACGATTGCTCGCTGTCACCTTTACAAATTTCTTCTTCCTTCCCTTCTATCCTTCTTATTATTTTAAATAGTTTAAAATTTTCCGAGTCGTTACATTATCACTGTGGGGATTTGTTTCAGCATTGGACTCCTTAACATTTATTCAGTCGGGAGTGACGGTTCCACGGCCACCAAGCTTTGAAAATAAGGTACCACAGGTTGGTACTCCTTATTAGTCTCAGCCTCCTCATTAACTGACTTCTTCACTTCTAGGCCCGCTTCTTCTGATTTTTCTTTGACTTCATCTGTCCCAGCCGTAGCTTCAAATGTCAGGACAACTGGTTGTCTATCGATGAACATCTCAGGTTGGGAAATTTCTTTCCCACTTCTTAAAGTAATAACGACCTCTGCTGTCTCAAGAGAAACATTATATATTTGTTGCTATTGCTGTTGATATTCTTGAGGATTAGGCTGAGGTTCTACTAGAAATTCCCCTTTTTCTAAGATATCCAACTGCTTGCTCATCGCATTAATGGTGTCCCGCAATTCATTTATGGCCTGATTGTACTAATTGTTAGTTGTGATTTGAATCTGCATGAACTGCTGGAAAGCATCCTCAAGAGACTTCTCCGGTGGAGCAGGTGCTGCAGTAGATTGAAATCCTGACAGCGCACAGCTCTGAGGGATCTGTTGTGGCTGATACTGAGGCGGAAGAGCGTCTGGATAATATGTTGGCTCATATTTATCTCCACCACTGATAATAGGTTGTACTACCATGGGTGTCGTATCGTGTATTCCATTGTTGGACACTTTCAGCTGAGTAATCAAAGAATGATAGTGTCTAATCCGGTTCCTTGCTGAAGAGTTCTCCATTGCACATGGTCTGGACAAAGTGTTTGCAATCAGGAGTAAGAGTTATATAGAAATAATTGACTAACCTCCATGATTTAAACATATGATGTGGAGAAGTACTTAACAGATCCTTGAACCTCTCCCAGCAAGCCCGAAAAGTCTCGTCACCCTTCTGCATAAACTGAATGATCTGTTCCTGCAAAAATTGAGTTCTCTATGAGGGACAAAACCTATGCAGAAATTCACGCTCCATATCAGCCCAATTAGAGATAGAGTGAGGTCTCAAAGAATTAAACCACATCTTCGTCCTATCCTTCAAAACGAAGTCGAGTAAATTCATCAGTTCTAGCACGAGAGAAAAAAATATTGCTAGTCAACTCAAACACCATCAGGTGCTGATAAGGACACTCAGATTCCGTCTCGTAGAACTGAGGTATCAATGATGTCTTCCCGTGTTGCATCATGAAGTCAAGTTCGTCATTAGGAAAACAGCGTAAGATGGTGCAGTAGTGTATGTAAGCTGCAAAAAATCCATAAGCGTGCGTGGTACAGGTGCAGTCATATTTTTTTTTCAAAGCTCAATTTTTTTTTTTCATGAGAACAATTAAAATGACGGGAAAAACACTAATTTGAAACTAAGACTGACATTCCCCAGCAACGGCGCCAAAAACTTGACTCACTCTAAAAATGAGTAGCTCGGAAGCTATCCCAAGTATAGGAGTTCTGTCATGTACTATTTAGTCCAAGAGCTAGATCGTCTCCTCAGGGAATGCAGTTTAATCTCAAATTTTACGTAGTTCCAATCGGAAAGTGAGAAACAAAATGGCATTGAACACAGTTCAGATTCGGGTTTTTCAGGATGTTTGAAATTTCTTTTAATAAAGTAAACGAACATGCAATTTAAATTCTAATTCCTAACACGCACTAAATTTAACAACGAGAAACGGAAATCCTACGTTAACAACCGAACAAAAATTGAAACACGCGTTGAATTTCGGAATAAAAACTAAAGATGATAACTTTCCTACGTAATTAAAACACGCAATTCTAAAAACTCAACCAATCACAAATTTAAATAAAAACTGATTTTTTTTTCATGCGATCAAGAACTTAAATAAAAATTCAAAACTTTAAGAACTAAACAGTAAACGGAAACATGATAAAAATTCGGACTTTAATTAAACGAACTTAACTTAAATAGAACCCCGCAAAATTTAATTTCTAAAGAAAGACAACAAATTTAAATCATAAAAAAAAATATTTTTTTTTCTTTTTGTATTTTATTCTCTTTTTTTTTTTTTTCAAGAACCAAACTAGACCTTAAGCAATTAAAATTAATTCAATAAAAATTAAATCTAATACTAATATTAACTAAGAGGGAAAAAATTTAAATGCTTCAAGAACAACACCCAAACAAGATTAAAAATTAATACTTTAATTAAAGGTTTACCAAATAAATAACAAAATTTTTTGAAGGCAATAATCAAAGAAAATTAAGGACAAGAAAAGAAGGAAAAGAGAAAGAAAAAGAGAGAGAGAGAGAGAGAATGTATAGCAGCAGGAGCTGGCCGGTGGAACAGTAGCTGGCCGTGGGGTGGCACGGCTCCTTGGCAGCAGCTACAGCAGCAGCTGGCCGTGATGGCAGCAGCAGTTGGCTTGAGCCTTCTCGGTGGCTGGTTGCAGCAAGGAGCAGCAACAGCGATGGAGCAGGGGAAGCTCGGCAACACGCAGCAGCAGGGATGGAGGAGCAGGACAGCAGGGTGGAAGTTTGAGAGAGCTGGAAGGGAAGAATGGCAGCAGGTTGAAGGAAGAAATGAGAGAAAGAGAGAGAGCAGACTGAGAGGGAGAGAGAAGAGGGAGAGAAAGGAAAGCCGAGAGAGATAGGGAGAGAAGGGGAAGGAGAGAAAGAGAAGAGGATAGGGAGAGTTGAGAGTTGAGAGAGAGCCGTGCGTGGCGGAGAGAGGAGGCAGAGAGGGAGATTGCTGAGGGAGAAGGGAGAGAAGGGAAAGGGAAGAAGGAGAGGGGGAGCCTCTGGCTGAAAGAGAAAGAAAAAAATATATATATATATATATATATAGGGGAAGGGGGAGGCTGTCCTACTCCCAGTGAAGGAGACCCAAGACCCGGACCCTACTGCATGGCCGGGTCACATCAGGTATTAATTTTTTTTTCTTTTTCTTTTTTCCTTGTTTCTTCTTTTCTTTTTTTCTATTTCCTGGCAAACAAGCCCGAGTTTGACTGTCTTAGAGCCCGTATCTCTCGAAACTTAAAACACGAAAGTTGTAGATAATCTTCTCATCTTTCTTTAGAATTTCGAATCGTCTTGATCGGAGCTTGGACGAAAAAATTATGCCCGGATTAGGAAGCAGTGCCGGTTTTAGCTCCCGATAATTGCCCTGCGATAAAAAAATACCAAAAATTCATAAAGTACTCAATAAAATCCAAATATTATAAATAGGATACCGTGCTACAATATTGAGAGTAATTAAGTATTTAATTAAAAATATAAGCCTCAATGTATGAATTAAACCACCTAATTATGCAATTTAAGCGCGTAATCACATGTATTTTGTAATTTCAAAATTTTATGGTTATTGTTCTGTAAGAAGCCTAAAAAACATATTGTACTAAGGTACTAACAAGGACTTTATCTATGTGGTTTATCCTATTTTAAATTAACGATATGGTCTATTGCATGTAGACCATATCACATTTGTGACATTGCTCAATCTTCCATGAACCCTTTCAGGTGTCTCTGAAGGGGATGGAAATTATTTAAGGAACACATAAGAATATAAATGCAAAAATTATACATTAAAATCACACAATATATCATCTTTTATTATTTTTCTGATAGGTAAGTCGGGGAGGGAGATGATGTGATTTGAAACCAGTTCAAAAATGCTAGGTGGGGTGAGCCTGTTGCCATTAAGTCATCCCTTGACGTTGTCCTCAAAATCAGGAAACATATATTGCATATTTTTCTTTGTGAAACTAGCCCCAGCAAGAATTTTTCAAGAGGGAGGAGGGTGTGGGACATCCAAGCCTTCAGCTCAACTTCCATGTTAAAGTGATTCTATAATAAATTAATTAGAAATTCTGGAATTAACATATTGTTATTCTTGTTCTCATATTCCCTTGTAAAAAACTCGTCTAATTTTTAATTTTGACCAGAGTGGGCTTGTAGCAGATTCTCCTTTGGGAAGAGTTTTTAATAACTAGGATCTTTGAATGGACAATTTTCTGAAAGTTCGTTTGCTTGAATGCTTCAGTTCAAAATTTCTTGGTTTCTTGTTGCTTATTTCAGTTTGGTAGCATATGCTTTGCAAGCTAAGGGAGACTAGGCTTGGGTATGTTATTCTATAGCTCATGTGTGGTGCAAGCATGGGATGGGACAGGCTAAGGGTGTTTAGCCCATGCACGGGCTGAAGCTGGTTGGTCCCCCACTGAGGAACCCAACTAAGGCATCATTGAGGTATAAAAACCCAAAAAAGGAAAACAATAATCCACTCTATCCTGTCCCATCCCTTATAAGTGGCAGGCCCAACACAAGCAGTCAATCACAATTACTACTCACTCCAGTCCAACCCTGCAAAACTTTACCTGCAGAACAAACACGCTAGACGAGTGAAACTTAGTTGGTGAAAGTTCTTTTAGTCATCCATCTATTGCATTTGCAGTTCTATTGACAATGGAGTGTTCTGTTACTGGATATTGGCAAAATTCAGCAGATGTTTTGGATGCCAACTTAATCAATGAAACATCTTATTATATTAGAAAATTTTCTGCTGTGGCACATTGACAAATCTTGGGAATGTGAAACTATAACTTTGCTAAATTTGTATCTTGTGCGTTCTACAATGGCTTTCTATTGGATCTTTCTGGTGAAATTAGGGTGCCTTATGATGTAATGTACCATATATATAGATATGTTCTAATGCTAGGTAACAGCTTTTATTAAACCTCAGACGAAGATCAGCTGTGGACAACTCTCCATCCAACAATATGGAAATGTCCATGTTGCAGCAAGTGGTTCCACGGCAGCAGAATAATACACAAAGTAGGGCAGTTGCTCTTCAGAATGTAGAGTCTACAATTTCAGAACTCGGTGGGATCTTTACCCACTTAGCTACAATGGTTGCACAACAAGGAGAATTAGCCATCAGGTTTGCGTTTTTTTACCCCTTGAACATTTATTGTTTATATGTGCATCTTTTTAAAATTCTAAGTGTTTTGATATATCTGGTCTGCACTTGTTAGAAAGTTGGAATAAGGAAATTTCTTATTATTTATTATAGCTTGCATATTCTGTGATTAAAATACATCCGGTTTGATATGATCAGGATTGATGACAACATGGATGAATCATTAGCAAATGTTGAAGGTGCTCGCAGTGCTTTATTAAGGCATTTAAACCAAATATCATCAAACAGGTCACTCTTAATCAAGATATTTGCTGTTTTGATACTTTTCCTGTTAGTGTTCATCTTTTTCGTGGTTTAATATGTAGTTACAGAATGCCAACAATCAAATTGTCACTATTTGCTGCAATGAGTGCTCAGTTTTCCTTCCTTTCATCTTTAGCTTAGTCATCAACTATATTTGAGACCTTCACGGGGGAGTATCATTATTCTGTAAATTTGATTTGTATTTCCATTTTTTGGAATTTTTTTTGCTGCAACTTGTTGATGCTTCTAGCTTTCTTTACAGGAGCATGTTAACAGAATTTTCTTGTTTATTAGAACAGAAATATCATCATGAGCTGTGATCATTTTAGAAGAAATTTCTGTATATGGAATGGAAAGTACTAATTGTATTGTTGACTACTTGAAAAATGATATGGAGATATGAAATATTGTACTGGCTGACTTCAAATTTTTTTTTTTTGTTTAAATTATTACTTGTCTCACTCAAATGGATATGTAAAAATACAACAGTTTAAATTTGAGCAATTGTTTGGTGACCACAAATAGGAGGTGGCTATAGGAACCATGTCTTTTTAGAGGCATTTTTACTCTCCCCACTAGTGATACCTGATTTGACTGCATTTTGGTGAGTTTGGGTGGAACCTGACCCAGTTATTTACCACAGGTGTTGTTAACTGTGCTTGAAAAGTCCAATCTGTTTGCAGATTTTGTTTGTTGGATGGTTGATTGATTATCAATTTCTGTCCATAGAATTGGATAACAGAATGATGTGTTATAACTGGAAACGGACTAATAGAGTAATGGGCAAGTAGCCTTTGATTGATAAAGGCCTACTTGAGTGAATTGCCAATCACAATTTACACAAAGGTTATGGAGGACTGGAAGGCTCTGACAATCAGCAGAACATTTTAAAGGCTGTGATGGTGACTTTCCAGTATGCTGTAGTACATTTTTATGAACCTGGTTATTTTACATACACATAACCCCGGGGAGGAACAAGCATCATTATGAAAAACAAGCATCAAGGGTTAACTTGCTAACTATGAATGCTACAGACTGGTAGGAAGATCAATAAATTGGAAAGAGAAAATAAAGAATGATTTGAATACTAGGTGTCGTAGGTTCCTAGTTAATGCCAAACAGAAGTGTAAAAGCTTTTTGATATCATCCAAGCAAACAAGAAAATCCTCAAATCTCTTTGGAGGGTTGTTTGGAGTCCGCCAAACAAATAAGATAAATGGAATAAAATTTAATTGAATCATGATTATCTATGTGACGCCCTGATTTTTCATAACATTTTTTTTTTCCATATAAATACTGCATATAATCACATATCGGTCACGTCAACCTCAGATACCACAAGACTAACCCGACCCGAAGAGGGTACCGGGTACACTGTCTTTATCATGTTCACAAACCTAACAGCGGAAGTCATTTATACAAATATATACCACAACGAATACACATACCAGAGTACTAATTCATCCATATATATATGTCTTATCACATTCCTAAAAGAAACACAAAATACTCTAGGGGAATCCTCCATCTCTAACTTATAATACTCACCCTGTCTACTCAGGATGTCAACTCCCCTCTATCTCAGAGCTCTATCACCAGGTCTATCTCTATTTTCTGAAATATTTAAATAATTGGGTGATACGCATCTCAGTAAAACGGAATAAATTATTTACAGTGTGTGGTAATATGAGACTCATTATATCATAACATATATTTATATCAGTAATAATATCTTCTGAGAAAATATACCATTTTCAAAATTTTTAATCATATAGATATAAAACACAAGCTTTCATAATCTTTTAATTTCATTCCCAAATCCTTTCATACATAACTCAAGTTTACCAACGAAGTTCCCGAGAATAAGGGAGATTACATGCCCATACATGTAGCTCCCCTCTGCTCTGATATCTTTTGTAACCTTGCCCGATTAATTCAGGTTCGGCTACAACTGATACTTATCAGGGCACTCACCTTACTCAGTAAGCCCTCAGGCAGAGTGTCTTACTTCACTTTAAATATTTATATATTCACTTACGCTATTCCTTTTCCCATTTCCATTTCCATTTCCATTTCCATTTCCATTTCATTTTCATTTTCATTTTCATTTCCATTTCGTTTCCATACCATTTCGTTTCCATTTCATTTCCATTTTGCATCTAGCTCATAAGTGTCCTCAGTTACATCCGCATCTGTAACTTATGGCTTCCTTGAGGATATTTTACACGCCATGCTTCACCCCATGGTCGAGGTCTATCTCCATATTCCACGCCATGCTTCCCCCCATGGTCAGGGTTGTGCGGCCCGAAGGTTGGATCTAACCTCAGTTGGCCAATCCAGTTAGATCAAAATATCATATCATATATTCCGCGTCTGTAGTACGACTAGCAGCCTATAGCCCTGATCAGGACTCAGAGGGCACAACAAATCTACTAAACAGTTCAGTCGACTGGCATGCCATATGCTCCAAGAGTCCGTGTGCTTGCACTATCACCACTAGCAATGGTACCGTGCTCAATATCACAACCCATCATTAGGGTTTCATTAACCATCCATCAGGGTTTTCATTACCACATACCCGTGATCATTACGTGGTATTGACATTTCATCAATCACATTTCAATATTCAAATTTCAATATACACATTTCAGAATTTCACATTTCAATTCTCACAATTCAATATTCATATTGCAGAATTTTACGTTGCAATATTTCCCATTCTCATATTCTCATTTTCATTGCAGTATTAACATTACAATATTCACATTTTCAATATTCTCAATTTAGCTTTCACAATTCAGTATTCACAACTCATTTCTTCTCATAAAAACGTATACATATCTCATTTCACGTTATTCAATATTTCTCAATAAAACATTTCCATATTTCACGTTTCATCATTTCTCAGAAGATATATATATATTTCAGTACATTTCACTTTCATTATTTTTCCACATTTCAAATCCCATTTATCAATACATATTTCAGAAACTCATATTTCTTAGGGTAAATCATTTATCCTAGTTTTAAACATATCTCAGTATAAATCATATGTCACACAAATTTCATCTGATATTCATATCATAATAAATTTCAGGTAAAATATCATAATTTCATTTCTCATATTTCTCAACCCATAATTTTCAGAAAAGACTACTATAATTTATTCCCTTTATCTGGCTTACTGAGAGGTTTACTAACACCCTAAATCATATGCTCCTTGACGTTCATAGTTCAAAAGCCTAAAATTTACATTTACCTCAAATTAATCTATACAACCTCCACAATATTGACATTCGGTATTCCCTAAGCTCTATATACTCCAAATTAACATTTAAACTAACATTTAACACCCTTACCTCCGTTTTGGAGTGGTGCCCCGGAACTCCAAACTGAAAATCTACTCCACCTAAGTTACAGGGAACCTTCCTAGGAACCTCGTGGTGGTTCCTGATTGTCAATCTGGGCTTTAACGGAGCCGGAATCGAAGAGAGAATGAAGAGGGGTTCGTAGGGTTTTAGAAGAGAGAGAGAGAGAGAGAAGAATTTTGTTTTGTTAAATAAAATGAAGCTCGCGGGTTCCCTTATAATGCCCACTGCAGAGAAAACCGTTGATGGTTTTCTTTAGTTCTCAGAAAACCATCGCCGATTTTCTATTAACCAGCTCAGTTTCACCATTTACCTGTTACCGGCTCGCGGTAAAATCCCATAACCGTCAATGGTTTTCTTTCCACTCTAGAAAACCGTCGCCGATTTTCTCCTCTCTCAGCCAAAAGCTTCTTTTTCCCAATTTCTTTTATTATTTTATTTTCTGGGTCTCTACAATCTATGTTTTAACTCGGATACCCTTTCATAGACCCAATAAAAGTTGCTCAATAATATCCTTATAGGGGCAGGGAAAGCTACTTCATAATGCCCTTTCTTTTTGTAGGTTAATGGACGACAACGTGCTTGTGCTTTCCCTTTCTGAAGTCTCCCCCTACCTTTCAAAAGATGAAGATCTCAGGCCTTCCGTCCATCCTTGGTTGGGATCCTCATAGTTTGATGCGCCCGTAGGGGCCATCATTATAACAGATTCTATCTCCCCGTAGTCATGACCCTTACAGAAAATCCAATGGCCAAGGAAAGCCCAGTGCAGAAGCCCAATATACATAGTGACTCACTCTAAAAATGAGCAGTTTGGAAGTTATCCCAAGTATAGGAGTTCAATCGTGTAATAATTAGCCCAAGGGTCAGATCTTCTCCTCAAGGAATTCAGTTTAGTTCCAAATTTTGTGTAATTCCAAAAGAAAATAAGAAACAAAAGGTTTACTGAACACAGTTCAGATTCGTTTTCCTGAGAATTTTGAGATTTGTGTGACGAAATTAAACTCTAACTAAAAATTTAGCACACATAAAATAACTGAATGAACACCAGATTCAATACCAGAATAACTAAATAATTAAACCCTGCAATCATCCAACTAACTAAAGACCGACTAAGCTAAACAACAGATAAAATCCACTAAATTAAAATACCAAATTCCAGACTGGGATAGACGAGATAAGCGGAAGAAAAACACCAACTTTATTAATAAAACACCCAAGAAAATTGTTTTAATCCTAAACAATATTTAAATAAGAAAAGAAAAAAACAACTTAGCAATCCCCAACAAACTTAAGCATCTCAACTATTTTAATGCAAGAAATAAAAAAATAAACTTAAATAGTAGAAGTTCAAGATTAAATAAATTTAAATAGTAAAGTCTAACAATCTGGAATTTATAATATTCAGAAAAAAAAATTAAAACTTTTGAAATAACTTAAAGGATGAGAAGAGAGATGAGAGAGAGAGAGAGAGAGAGAGAGAGAGAGAGAGAGAGAGAGATAGATAGCCGTCAGGTTGGTGCTCTAGTCCTCCACGGTGCTGCTGCTTTCAGGCTGGAGTTGTGGTGGCTGCCAGAGTGGAGAGATTGGTGGTAGATTGGATAGGGTCGTGAGGATCTCCCAGTGGCTATGAGGGGTTCAGGAAGGGGTGGTTGTGAGGTGAGTTGCGTGAGAGAGAGAGACAGCAGACGAGAGGCACGAGAGAGAAGAAACTGAGGGAGAGGCTGACAAGGCAGAGAGCTGAGACCGAGAGCTAAAAGGGTTGAGAGTTGAGGAAGACGAGAAAGAGAGAGGAGAGGGGTGAGAATAGAGAAGAGAGAAGAGGCTGAGGGAACCGAGAGGGAGAGATGTAAGGGAGAGAGAGAGGAAGACAGAATAGAGAGGGAGAGATAGAGGAGAAGAGAGGACTCCGATTGAGGGTGCGCACCACCCAGAAAAAGAAAAGAAAACAAAAACCCTCCAGGAAGCCCTACTCTAGCGCATACCTTGCATGGTCGGGTCAAATCAAAGACCCGGCCTCCCTTTTTTTCTTTTTCAATTCCAGCATGTTCACGGCCAAGGCCCACTTTTTTTCTCAACTCACGCACACACAGCGAGGCCCAGCCCGGCCTTTCTTCATCACAGCCCACACACGCACACAGGAAGCCCACTCTTCATTTGTTTAGCTCCAAAGCAAGGCAGGCCTTAATTTCCAAAAAATTATCCTTTAAATATCCAGGAAAACCCCGGATGCTCACGGTATTGTCTTTGATGCACATGACCTTGATTTAAACTCCAGCTTACGTACACGACTCTCCACGAGCATGACTCATTCACGTGAATTTTAATTTTGACTTTGATGTCCAAAAATTATCCTACAATAATAAAGCATAAATGCTCATAAATTTTCGACAAAAATAAAATAATTATCTAAAAATTATCAAATGAACTCGCGGATTAAAATAATGGACATAATTAGGCATTTAATTAAAATTATAATCGTCAATGCATGAATTTAAATGCCTAATCACGCATCTTTCACGCGTAATCATATAGTGCCAAGGAGAGGGCTCGAACCACCAAAGAGAATCCAACCTTTGAGAGTAGGGCTTGATAAAGGTCAACAGAACCCATTATCAGAGAAAGGCAACAACATAGAGCAAGAACGGTCAAAACTATTGAAATTCTGAGCAAAATAGGGTAAGCATCCAATATCTCAGCAAATGAACATTTCTCTACAATCCCACGAACATGTTGAACCCATTATACGTTGTTCGAAAGCTGCTTCAAGGATCCAACGAATAGCTAAGGTTTGTTGACAATCCCCGGCTACAATCCCAGGGACATAATAAATTGTACCTGCTACTCCTACTTTTTCAACTTCGCATATGGGCTTTATATTCTCTACAGCGTCAACCATAAGTTTGACTACATCGCTTTCAGTTTGAGCTGGGTGATGAAAAGTTTGATAAACAATAGCATGAATCCTACTAGGACTCTAGTTTGACTATTAAACCCCCTAAAACACTTTAAAAAATAAACAAATAGAATCACTTAAAAAATGACTACGAAATTTATAATAAAATCAATAAGAATAAAGTTATGTATTTGATTGATGCCATAATGTGTCCTACATCCAAACACTCCACTCAGTGAAAACACGAGCATGGGTTTACTCATTGAGCCCACAATCTTCCACTCCACTAGAAAATATATTTAGAATACTTGACAAGTTTTGATTCTCTTCCTAATTTGTCCTCTGATATATGTGCATCCCAAGAATTCTTCGCATTAATCCTCAACCCATTACTATATCACTGAAGTACTCTAGGGTCTTCAAATTAACCACATCAACCCAATAAAATCAATGGACTTAATTGTTGAATATTTCAAAGATCTCAGAACCTGTGGGCTGTCAGCTCATTTCGACATTTGATCTCAATTGAATCCTCCATTATTTTGCCAATATCAAGCGTACACGCCGCACAGTGACTTCTTTAAGAGTTTTATCAAGATAATGATTTCCCATATCTAAGTTTGTAGATTGTGGAGAAACATGATAATTTTGAATATCTTCAACTTCTTGCACATTGGAATTTTTCTGGGTAATTTGCACCTCTTCCTTGATCATCAACATCAATAATGATTCCTGAATTTGTGGTTGAACATATGGCGTTTATTGAGTATATGGCTAATGGAGATAATTCCTTGCACCATAATTAATTGCCACAAATATTGGTTTGTATGAAACAGATTCCATAGCAATCATAAGGGAAAAATTCCTAGGCCAACACCATTTTCACTGATGTCACCATTTAATTTTAGCTCTTCATTGAAAAAATGACAAACACAAAGAAAAAGTAGCAGATCCTTCCAATCAGCTACTAAACGTAGCTACTAAGTTTATTTGAAGCAGATCTCACCATTTGTACTTCAGGCATCATTCACGAGAAGATCAAGTGACCGATTTAGACAATCTGAAACAGAGCATCGAGTTGTAATTTACCATAACATTCAAAATTATTTCATCCCTCAACACCCAACGCAAGCACAAGGTTCTCAGGTTCTCATTAGGATAGCTTGTGAGTTTGACTCTCATAGCTTGTACATCCAGCATCATCTACCAATTCTGCTACATACACATACACTTCATAAATTCAGCCCTTGTAAGAGCATTTCTAGCCACATAATTGTTGCCACCTTTTCCATTGTTGCCATCAATTAGGGTAAGTATGCTCTGTTACCAACCATTGCGGAAAGGAAGTGCTAGAACTTAATATTGCTAGATAAAAAACCCTAGAATCCTTTGGGTGGATTGTCTGGAATCCAACATAAACAGAATAAAATTTAATTAAACCAAATTTGGTGTATTTATTTTTACAATATATGCATTTTTATAGACCCAATAAAACTTGCTCACTGAATATGAACCTTTTGTAGAGTATTCTGAACCTCTATAAAGTTGTACTTCTCCATTTTGAAGTATTAAAACCCCTAAAAATAAGTACATGAAGTCCCTACAAATAATGCTACAAAGATTAGAATCAAGATACAAATTTGATGAACCCCAATATTCTCTCATACATCATTAAAAACATAAAAGCATCTTAGGTTTTCCATTTAGAATTTTATCATACTGAAACATGATGAATGAAAATCGCTGCATTAATTTCAACCCCGTGGTTGTAAGTACTTTTACCGATTGAGAGTCAAAAGCCTTAGTTGTTCTCAAGCACTTGTGCTTGGATTAGAAGAAATATTGGGGGTTTGGCAAAATGCATTAATGGGAAGTACTTGGTAGAAAGTTGCTTTCAGGAAATGGATGTTTCTAGCTTTCTTTTTTGTCAATCAATCTTATTATGTATACTGGAAAATTAAGATACAATTATTGGCTATCTAATAATACATACCTCACTTGACAATGTTGCAACATGTATATTCCTGTGATTTTATTTTCCGTTGAAACAATTGCATCTGTTGCCATCTGAGTGGGTCAGTTTGATTTTTTGGGTCTTGTAATTACATGTTTCTGTACTATTTCCTTAGTGGTTATAGAAATGGATTTCTATTGAGAATTTCTCGTCTGCTTTATGTTGGTGTTGAAGCAATGAGGCTGAGTTTGGATGCTAACTGCCCAAAGTTCTAAGACACGGTGGGGAATACCACCAACTCATTTACTTTATACTCCCGCAAGGAATCATTTTCCACACCTTACATATTTGGTAGAATGCTTAGTCTTCGTTGTTGATCATAATCCTTTTAACCCCATCAAATTAGAAAGAAAAAATGAAGTGTAAAGCGAGAACTAAAAGACGAAAAATCAAATACCAAAAAAAAAAAAATTTATTGTAGCTAAATGATGTAGAATGAAATACCTTTATATCCTGGAAAAAAAAAAACAGAAAACTTGTATTGCTATGTATTTCCTTCTCTTTTCCAATTTTCCTCAGCCTCATCTTCTTTGTTTGTTTCCTCTGACCCAAGATAATCCTCACTTTCCTTTTCTCACTCAATTATAAGGTTCTCATATAAACTTCGTCTGTGAGCTAAAAGAAAGAAATGAACTGAAAGTTGGATATGAAGGAAAAGGAAGATTTCGCACGTACGGGATGGAAAAGAAGTGGAGTCACATTTCTTCTTTTTTTTTTTTTTTTTCCTGTCTGATGTTTTATTTCTTCTAATCAGACAACGCATGATACTATGAATCTTCCCTGCAAATCAGAAAGGCAAAAAAGTAATGTCTTTCCTGTCCCATTAAGCTTACCTCTTCCTGCCTACTGAAAATCTTATCTCAATCCAGCTCATGTCATAGGACTCTGTATATTCATATCCTCAGTGACCCCCATATCTTTGGTGTGACCCCACATATGGAGATGCATGCTTCTGAAGAGACAATGGAGGTGTTCTGTGCATTGGCCTGGATTGCAATTTGGTAATTTGGGATTGCACTTGGGTTTTTTTGTATTCTGATTAGTTCAACATGCTAAATATCATCTCATCTTTTGTAACTATAGTGTAATGATCAGATTACTGTGGGAAAATATATTTCTGCCAAGAAAAGCAGATAGATAAAAATACACTTGGTGCATTAGATCCCCTATGAGCAGACATATCAGAGACAAATCCTTACATGAAATTGGGAAGAGGAGTTGATTCTGGTAGATAGATGTCAGTGGAGGATGATGGATTTGTTTACCAGTCTTCTGTCATTTGATGGTTTTTGCCTGCTTTGTTCTCTATGCAATTATCCACATTTGATGTAACCTCTCTTTCATTTTGATGCAACACTAAGGCTGTGTTTGGATGCCGAACTGAAATTAAGACACTTTTTCCCCATCATGTGTTTTCCTACCTTATGAGATGATGCCTGTTTCTTAGGAGGATCATTTTCAAGGATTTGATGTAATTATGTAGATTTATACATCTTTAGTATCTATCCATGTTCTTTTAGTTTGCTTCCTTTTCCCCTGAGGTGGGTTGGGCTTATGTAAATTTTACGAGAGGGATTCATACGCAATGTCATTTCTGCTAGAAAGAAAAAAAAATAAAAAATGAGAACGAATTATGATAGTTTTTAAGTGGGCTTATCAGTAATCGGATCAGATGGGTGCTTTCAATTATCTGTTGGAGCAAGGGTTACTACTTGCAAGCCACAGAGGCTTGTCACTTTTCCTAGCACATCCATTCTCAGAGTGCACAAAATGACCCCAGAACCCTTATTTGGTTGAACTCAAAATATTTGGGGGAAAAATCATTAGGGTACCTTTCCTCTTTCAAGTGCTTTTAATGGTGATAGTCCCAATTTCAGGGCCACAATCCTGTGATGCATGATTGCCATGGGTTCTGGCTGAGGCATGTTCTGGAATGATTGACTCTGTTAAATTTTTGAGTTTGATTTTTTTTTTTTTAAAATAATACTAATATAATTATCAAAGTAAACTTAAAAATTGAGGGGTAGAATAGTAATAGAGTTGTTAGCATTTTGTTGTGAATGCTGTACACCCCCTTAGAGGAGGATTGCTGAGAAGAAAAAAAAAATCTTAACTAGGTGTTTGGTTCAGAAAATTATGTTTATAAATTCTGTAATAATTTTATGGAGATTTATATTATCAAAGAAATTGATAATGTTTTATGTGCGTAATAGATTTGCAACGGATTTGCAATACCCTTTAGGCGGAGTTGAATAAAATATTAAGGATTCTTGGTTCATGGTCTCGAAAATTCTGAAAGATTCTTTATATCAAACGAAAAATTAGAAGGATGTTAAAGTATAATTTATTAAGTATATCTTAGAAGAATTTTCAGAAGAAAAAAAGTTGGTCAACAAGGCATCTCACGAAACAAAAAAAAAAAGTTGAGGATTCAAATTTGTTTGTCATAATTTGGGATGAGAACAATGTACCTACCTACAAAATAGGCTGTGAAATTCTTCTATGATGAAAAAAGTTAACCATTAATTATGGTTTCTACCTGCCTAATAATGCACCTACTTATAATGCATATTCGTCTTGCAAAAGTATTAAGTTTAAGAATTTTCATTATAATATTTGTGCTTTGGTATTAGGTATTATAAAAAGAAATAACGAAATATTTTACATATTCTTCTTAAGTCTATCTGTCTGATGCATTTAAAATTTTCTAAGCTTGCGCTTTAGGTTAAACATGGGCTGTGCATTTTATATTTTATGTCGTTACAAACTGCACAAGTGCATGAAGAGCTTTGACTATGGAAAAATAATGAAATTAATTTTAGTTAATCAAATGTTTTTTTATTAAAGACTTACACGTAAATTTTATAAAGTTGATTGGATAAAATAACATTTATTGAATGGAAAAGTGAATATAGCAAAATACTTGGCGACTCTTAATTAACACATAATATTTCATAACTGACCCGTCCTTAATTACTCTCTAGAGAATTTTTAAAATAGAAAAAATGAATTAAATTACAAAATCTAAATAGTGATATAAAGATTGATTAATGTGCGGCAATACAATTCTTTCTATTCTCGCAAAGCAAAGAATCTTATGACTCAGTCATGCATACAAAAAAAAAATAGGACTATTAAAATGTTGTTAACCAGGCGTAGAGCTGGAGAGGTAAAAATGGATGGTGTGGAAGGCATTCAAAGGGCTTGTTTTATATGCTATTATAATCAGGGTGTCCTAGGATGCTTGTTCCACCCCTGGTCAAAATAGATTCTAATTTTCCAAAGGGGAAAAAGGTGGCACCAGGTAAAAGATAAGCTATATGTATATGAAAATGGAAAGCTTGTAAATCTCCCAATATTACTTTTAGAAAAAAGGCAAGGCACCAAGAGAGTCTTTTGATGATGGGGAGAGGGCAAATGAGATTCATTCCATTGGCCCATTTCCATTTCCATTACCATTACCATTTCCATTGTAGGGTTTTTGAAGCAATTGTTGCTTTCAATTCTTTGGTGGGTTCTCAAAATTCCATCCAATCAATCATTGTGCTGATTAGTATGGGATACCCCATCCACCATCCAAGTGCTCTGAGGCTGATGTGATTAGGGCAGAGAAGGGGCTTTGTTGGTGATTGCGATTTGCAAGAATTTAGCCAGCTGGGACTCCAATGATTTGTCAAATTATATTTGGATGCCCATGAAGGCACGAGTAAGGTGTATTCGAATCGAGTTAAGTCGAGTTAAAGCAGTGAAATACTCAATTCGACTCGACTCTACTCGAGCTCGACAAATCACAAATTATTGAATTTGAACTTGATGTATATATATATGGTATAGAAATAATAAAATTATAAAAGTTAGATTATATTTGATTAAGCTTACGAGTAGCATTACAAAATTATGAGCTACTCGAGTAGCTCGAACTTGATTCAAACACGAGTAGAACTAAGTTGAATCGAGTTATAGAGTGAATCCAATTTAAATAGTTTGCAAGTAGGCTTGACTCACTTACACCTCTATGGAGGAATATTGGCTTTTATATTTTGGGTCAATTAACGAAAAATTCAAACATGGATTAATTGAAATTATATTGGCGGAGCACTGATTTCGAATCTTGGATTTGGACAATTTTTTTCAATATTTGTTTTAATAAGAGATTTTGTTTAGTAAAAGGAAAAAAAAAAAAAAGGTAAAGTAAGATGAAAATTTATTTTTTTATCATATAAAGGAATTAAATAAATGTATTTTTAAATGTTATTAAATGAATTTTATTTAAATGTAAAAAATTGAATGCTAATGATGTGCAAAGTTAAATTATTATTTATTAATTTAATATTTTTTTTTTATTTTTCAAAATTAAATATAAAAAGTAAATAGATTTTTATATATTTTTATATGTTCAAATCATAAGACATTCCCTCCCTCTTTTATTTTATAACTCTTCTGCATGCCATCATTCTCATTCATTTTCCACCCAGTCGGAGAAAAAAAACAACTGAATTCCCACTAAATTTCTAAAAAAAAATTGCAACCTCTCAAAAAAGTTTTAACAAACATGTTGGAGCTCATTCAATTTCCACCCAGCATAAAAAAAAAAAAAAAATTTGAATTCCACTAAATTTCAATAAAAAATATACATTTTTTTTCAAAATTTAAAATTTTTATGAATCACGAGAAAATTTAACAAAACCTAAGATTTAAATATTTCTTATAAATTCAAATTTCCTTAAAATTTTAATAAAAAGACATGAATTCAAGCATTTTTATATGATGATTGTAGTACATAAATTATTAATTTGTTAATTTATCAAAATTCCTGAAATGAATAATAGCTTTCCAAGAGGGGGGTGAATTGGAAATCTTTTAATTTTATTTGATTTTTTAAGTTTTCTAATTTTAATAACCCAGCAAAATACAATATATAACAACACTTAAGGAAAATAGAATTTAAAATAATAATTCAATCAATATAATCAATCAATCAATAACATTTAAGCTTTCGTTGCTTTCCTTGTAACCTTTTATTATTCACTTTACTTGATTAAGATTTTCGCAAATTAATCAACGTACTCCCTTTTGGGTTTCCGCAAAAAATCAAAACATACTTTCTATTGATCAAGAACTTAATTTAAATCCTGCAACCTGCACTCATAAATTTTATAACAAAAGCGAATAAAGTATGTAAATTAAAGTAGAGAGAAGGAGACAAGAGTTTTTACAAGGTTCGGCTTCAACACAGCCTACGTCCTCGCCTTTGGCAAAAACACCAAAGGATTTCACTATCTCAGTTCCTTTACCTGGTGGAACAATACCAACTTACAATGCACTCCTTCAATTAGGCTAGAGCCCGCCTCTCCAAATAACAACCCCTTATTTGGTTCAACGATTCAACAACTCAGAATCGTTTAAAAAAGATAACGAAGGAATATGTGTACAAAAGAGAACTCTCACAGTAGAGTGAATTAATACACCAATCAACTCACTTTATACCTCAAAGTAATTTAAATATAAGAAATTTCAAGCTCAATTACTTGGTATGGATTATCAAATAATTTTCCAAAGAAGATAAAAAATTTTGATCGTTGGAAAACTTAATTTCAGAATGTAAATCGATTTAAAATCAGAGAGTTTATCTTAAAAGAATTTCAGATCCTTTGAAAACAAAATTTTGAATACTTGAAGATTAGTTGATCTAAAACCTTTTAAAAAAAAAACTTACTTTGATCTGAAAGCCTTTGAATATCTCTAGATCAGAAAAGTTGTTGAAAAACACTTGATCTGGAAACTTTAGAGGATTTCTCAATTTCAAAATTCTTTTGAATATTTCATCAAAGTTCTTTCTCTCTTTCTTTGTACTTTCTTTTCTCTTATTTAAAATGTTTGAGATTAGAACTATTATAGAGTTTTTTTGAAATCATCCATTAGTCCCAAAGATTCCTAAAATTCATTTTCAAATATTTTGAAATAAATATGTTTAAAAACATGGTTTAAAAAATCTTCTCTTTTTAAGCCCTTTTTATTTATTTAAAAAAAAATTTTTAGAGTATATATGTTTAAAAAAATATATTTTTGATTTTCCAAATATTTTGAAATAAATATGTTTAAAAACTTCATTATTTCAAAAAAAATTTATTTTCTTAAACCCTTTCTTTTTATGGATTTAAGAAATATTCTTTAGAGTATATATATATATATAAACATATTTTTGAATTTTTATGAGCTTCAAATTTCTTTATATTTAAGATTTACTTTGAAATACTTACATTTGAGAATATCCTTAAAAGTATAATCTAGCCTTCAAAACTTGTTCTTCCCCCATCTTTGAAGTTGCATTCTTTCCTTTGAGTTTTTCACAATATGACTTCATTCTTCATACTCTTTGTAATCCATGAACTTTCTTATACACTTGAGCACTGTTATTTTCCTGAACACTTTTACTTGAAACATATAAAATATATCATTTGATTTGTTATCATCAAAATAAGAATTATAAGCCTTATTAAGCCAACAATTCCCTTAAAATTTGATGAAAAATGTAAATACGAGCATTTTCATTTGTTATTTTCATATTCTAAATAAAAACAATTTGTTAAATTGCTTAAATATATGTAGAATTTATACAATTATAATTATAAAATAAGATATTTTTTTAAAAAAATGATTGAAATTACTGAGAATTAATTATAATTATAAAATAATTATTAAATGAAAATGAATTAAAATTTGAAGGAGATGAGTATCTTTTCATTGTAAAATTTATTTATTTAAAACTCGATGTACTTGCTCGTAGTAAATGAAATCGAGCTGCTTTAAACTTATAAGTCAAATTGAGTCTTTCATAGATACATATTTGACCATTTATTTTATTCTCTAATATTATTAATGAATTTTTTAAGCACAAAACACAAAGAATAAATTTTAATCTTGTACAACTATTTTTTTTTCAAAAGTCATGTATAGTATAGGAAAATTTTTTAATGGTAGAGATATGTAAAATTAAAATTTTATTTAAGAATTTAGTATTTTTTTTTTATTTGAACAAAAGCATTGACAACAAAAAGATAGAAACTCATTAACACATGTGACTTGCATGTTGTTGACTTTCTTAGAGCAAGTCTAGTCTATACATGGTCAAAAAAATATCTTATGTTATAATTATAATTATAATTATAATTAATAATATTAGAGAATAAAATAAATGGTCAAATACTTAAAAAAAATACTAAATTCTTGAATAAAATTTTAATTTTACGTATCTCTAGCATTAATAATATTTTTTTTAAAATTAAATAGGGATTTAGTGGACAAGATTAAAAAATTTATTGTTCGAGTTTTGTGTTTGAAAAAATCATTAATAATATTACAAAATAATATTAGAGAATAAAATAAATGGTCAAATGTGTATCTATCAAAGACTCAATTTGACTATAAGTTTAAAGCAGCTCGATTTCATTTACTAAAACCCTATTTAAATTTTTTTTTAAATATTATTAATGCTAGAGATACGTAAAATTAAAATTTTATTCAAAAATTTAGTATTTTTTTTAAGTATTTGACCATTTATTTTATTCTCTAATATTATTAATTATAATTATAAAAAAAGATTTTTTTTTGACTTGGACCTACTCTAAGAAAGTCGACAACATGCAAGTCACATGAGTTAATGAGATTTCTGAAATCTTAAGGAAAGTTTCTATCTTTTTGTTCCATCGCGAGGAAGAGCAGCGCCCGGAACGAGCAGTGATCTGCTGTGGAGCGCGACGCTCAGCGGAGGTCAATACTTTTGTTCAAATAAAAAAAAAACTAAATTCTTGAATAAAATTTTAATTTTCCATATCTCTACCATTAAAAAATTTTCCTATAATGTGCATTACTTTTTTTTTTTAATATTTGTACAAGATTAGAATTTATTGTTCGAGTTTTGTGCTTAAAAAAGTCATTTGATAATATTAGAAAATAAAATAAATGGTCAAATATAAAGCAGCTCGATTTCATTTACTGCGAGCAAGTACATCGAGTTTTAAATAAATAAATTTTACAATGAAAAGATACTCGTCTTCTTCAAATTTTAATTCGATTTCATTTAATAATTATTTTATAATTAGAATTAATTCTCGTTAGTTTCAATCATTTTTAAAAAAAAATCTTATTATATAATTATAATTATAATTATAATTTTATAAATTCTACATATATTTAAGCAATTTAACAAATTATTTATTTAGAATATGAAAATAACAAATGAAAATGCTTGTATTCACATTTTTCATCAAATTTTAAAGGAATTTTGATAAATTAACGTATTAATAATTTATGCACTACAATTATCATATAAAAATGCTTGAATTCATGTCTTTTTATTAAAATTTTAATGAAATTTTAAATTATAATAATTTTTTAAATCTTAGGTTTTATTAATTTTCTCATGATTCATACAAATTTTAAATTCTAAAAAAAAGGTATATTTTTTATTGAAATTTAGTGGAATTCAGTTTTTTTTTATGCTGGGTGGAAAATGAATGAGCTCCAACATGTTTGTTAAAACTTTTTGAGAAGTTGCAAATTTTTTTTGAAATTTAGTAGAATTCAGTTTTTTTTTTGCTCGGTGGAAAATGATTGAGAATGATGGCATGCCAAAGAGTTATAAAATAGAAGAGGAAGGGAGAGGGGTGGAGTTTTTTCCCAATTTTTTTTTTTTTTAAACAATATATTAAATAATATCTTTCTTGGGAAGATAATTCCTGAAATAACCCTAACATAATCTCGCTACTTCAAATAGCGAGATTTGCCACTTGTCATTTTCGGAATTACTTTTCCAAAAAAAAATTATTTAATATATATTTTTTAAAAAAATAATAAATTAGAAAATAAATTTTTCTGCGTAATAAATAGAGAAATAAATTTTTTTAAATAATTTTTAAAAAAAATGATAAATCAAGAAATAAATCTTTTGCGTAATAAATTGAGAAATAAATTCTTTCTATAAATTTTTATATGCTATAATATTATTATATATAATAAAAATATTAATAATGATATCATAATATTAATATTATTTTTAAAATTTATGTAATATGTATTATATATAAATTGTCATATTATAATAAATATTGTGTCTTCAAGAATCGGGATTTGATTCCAGAGTAAGAGGTAGGAATCAAAATATAGACAAAAGGGGAAATCTCAGTTTGCATGCGGAATTGGAATGAGATTTCCAATAAGCAAACATTGGAGGCGAGAATCAATTATTTCAATTTCAATTCCTATAATCCCAATTATCAAGCACCACCCTAGTTTAGTTGTGGAAAATATTTTTATTTTTTATTTTTTAAAAATTATAAAAATTTTAATTGATTTTCTATTTTTTAAGATTCATATTAAATAGTTAGAAAATAAATATTTTGTTTAAAAAGTCAAAATAATTTTTTATTTGTAATTTTTTACATTTTTAAATAATTATTAAAGTAACTTAAAAAAAATTTAAATTATATAAGTTAATATTTTTTATCACTAATTTTGAATTTGAATTCACAAATCAAAATTCAATATATGAGTGCATGCTCTCAAGTTTTAATTAACAAAACAAGAGTTAGAATTCTAAAAAATAGTAAAAAATATTTGTTACCTTTTTTATATGAATTTAAAAAATTAAAGAACGTCATTTTTAATTATTTAAAAAATAAAAAAGAACTATTTCTATAAGAAAATTGTGTCAATTTTTTTATACTGTTAATTTATATTAGAAAAAAATTCTAAAAAATAAAAAATTAGCTATTTTTTAAACATCTTTAAAAACTAAAATAAAAATTAAACATATTTTCCATAACTAAATATACCCTTAATTTTTTTTAAAGTCTTCATGATATTTAGTTTTACATTTAACTGGTGATTAGAAAGTCATATATGATGCCAATTTTTATATTTGAAGGAATATAAAATTTAAAAAAATGCGACACTGTTATCTTTATGCTCACATATGACAATGCTCACAAAATATGAAAATTTTAATTTTATGCAACACATGAGAATCTTATGTAGAAATTTTATTTTTCTTATGAACCTAATAGAGAAATGGGTATCATCTATATATTTTCTATATTGATATAAGATAAACTAAATAAAAATATTTCACACTTATCTCATTCCTAAATTGTTTTAAAAAGAATCTTTAAATCTTGTGAATAAAACAATACTTTTAAGTAAACAAAAGTTTCAAAAATATATTAAATAGAAAAAAATAGATATAATTAAATAGGAATTTTCTTTTTTTCAAAAATTTATTGTTCCAAAAGTAATAAGAGAAAGAATTAAATTTTGTTTTATTTCCCGATTTATTTCGTAGAAAAATTTATTACGAGAAGATTTATTTCCTGATTTATCATTTTTTTTTAAATTATATTAAAAGAATTTATTTCCTGATTTATTACGCAAAAGAATTTATTTCTTGATTTATCAGTTTTTTTTAAAAAAAATATTAAATAATATCTTTTTGGGAAAATAATTTCTGAAATGACACATGTTAAATCTCGCTACTTGAAGTAAATCTCACTATTTCAAGTAGCGAGATTACGTCAGGATTATTTCGAGAATTATTTTTCCAAGAAAAGTATTATTTAATATATATTTTTTTAAAAAGGATAAATCCGAAAAAAAAACTCGAGAGGGGTGGGGGACAACGGCAGTGACGCTGACAAATATGGATTAGAGTAGGGACATGTCCCATCTCCATCAACGGTCGTTCCCTTCCTTCTGCCAAGAAATTGGGTGTAGGAAAAAAATCATGCAAAACTCGTTACTTTGTTTAGCGTTTTTTCCCTCTAAATCTCGACCAAGTAACGAAATTACGTGAGCGTCATTTTAGAGAATATTTTTTTAAATAGGATATTATTTAATATATTATTTTTGATAAATGAAAAAAAAAAAAACTCAGTGATAAATAACAATGACTCTGTGTACTCCCAATATCTAAAAAGCTAGATATTGCATTCAATTACGCCGTACAATTTTAAATGATGGAACTACTTCCTACATTTATATTGAGAATTGAACGAAGGACTCCTTATTCAAAAAAAGTCAAGGTCCATAAAATGGTTAAGACTCAATCTGCCAATTAGGTAAATCAATAAAATTATTTTTCATGTCCACCTAGCTGGCTTAAAATATTGTTTGGGTCGACAAATGTTTTTGACTTTCGATCCAAAGAAAAAAAAAAAGGAAACTGAAAATACGATAAAAAGAAAGAATTTTAAATAAAATACTGGTGCTTACAAATTAGATTTCAAAATTATTAAATGGTGTATTTTCAAATTAGATTTCAGCATATGCGAAACTGGTTGCGGGTTAGAAAAGTCAAGAAATTAGTTAAGTATTATATTTCTTTTTTTTATTTGCCTTTACTTTAGACCAGCCACAATTAATTAACCCAATTGACATATTATAAATATATAAAGTATATGAGTTAGGTGAATGGATGTAAATAAAACGTGATCAATTTTTGGCAAGAAATTGTTATTTTTAAAAATGCATATGCATATTTTATATCTTTTTAGCAATTAAATAATAAAAATTTAACATTAAAAATATATTATTAATTTGAAAGTAACATTAATAGGTTTAGAGTAAATTTATTTGTATATTATAAATTAATGATACCTTCCATGTTAGAAAAGTATCTACTAAGTATGATAATAAGTTACAAATTAAAAATACATAGGCATCGAGTCATTATTATCAATACACAAAATATAGACCAATAATTTTAAAGATCATTATACTGTTATTTGAAGGTTTTTAATAACAATAAGGCTAAAAGATGTTTGATTTCATTTGAAACTTGGTAAAAACACATAAGCTTCCCCTATGACTTTTAAAGTACATAAACTTCCTTTGATATTTGATTTTTGAGACACTTATATCCTTCACAACACTGTTTTTTGTCAAATGTATAGAAAGATTTATGTTTTTTTAACAAATTTTTAGGTGGATTGTGAAAATTTTAAGTCCTAAAGAATGTTTATGAAATTTTTGAAAATTTTGTTAGATCTTTTGTCAAACTTCAAAGGAGATTTATTGATAGAAAAATATATAAAATAATTTAACATTTATTTCGCAATCGCTTTATCGGTTGACTCATCTTACCTCCTCATGCCTCTAGGCAAGAAAAAGTAAGTGCCCATTTAGTTTTGGAAATTAATTTTTCTTTTCCATATTTGGTTTTCAAATAATTACAAAAAAAAAAACTATTTTTTTAGTTTTACAATATTAGTATGTAAAAATTACAAAACAATAAAAAGTTTTGTCACCATTTACCAATGACAATAGTTTTATTTTTTAGTTCTAATTTTTTAAATAATTAAATATATATATATTATTTTTTCACTTTATAAATGTGTATAGAAAAGTTGAAAAGCATCTTCTAAATTTTTTATTTCTTCTTTTGTACTTGGAAATATGGAATTGAAATCTTAAATTTTAATTTATCTAGATTGTGACAAACCATCTCAAATATTGTTTTGTACAATTTTTTAAAAATTAAAAATCAAATTACCTTTTTTTGTTTTGTAATTATTATGAACTCTATAAACAAAAATGAAAAAGTGTATTTTGCAAGACCAAGCAAACTCATTATTTTTTACCTTTTAATTTGATTTTTAATTTTTTTTAAAAAAATAAAAATAATAATGATAAAAGTCATGGATATCATTAATTAGTTAATAAAGTATTAAACAATCTATCACATTAAATTAATAATAAAGTTAATTTGTGAATAAATAAATAAGAGATTTATTGACCAAAATCAAGTATCATGTTTATTGATGTATAAGACAGAATGGCGGAAGGGATGTACATTTAATGATTAATGAAAAGCCACTTGAAATGTATTGGAATAATAGAGATACATGGGTCAAACTTATGAATCTTTTAATAGATTAAATTAAAAATATTAAATGTACATTCATCTTGAAGGAATAGATAGACCATGTGCATATATTTGTTGATTCTTTGAATATGAATTAAATTGCTTATGAAACTACGTAAAAAAATATCAGTCATTCTTACAACTCAATCAAGTTTGGTATAATTTTCATCACTAAACTAAATATAAAAGTAAGAGAAGAGAAGATTAAGTAATTTTCGCATAATTGACACATGGTTAAAAGGAAGGAAGGCGTACTTATACTAAAGTTTGGTTGTCTAAATGGAAATGACAAAAGGTGTGAAGTGACTCTATGTTACCCAACCCAAGATAGGGATAGTTAAGAGTGTAACGACCCAAAAATTTTACTATATATATATATATATATTTGAATGAAACTCTGATACCATATATAAATCGCCCGACCCCCAAGTGGGTTACCAAGTACAACTCTCCACAAGTTATATTACAATACAACGGAAGCATAATATACATACATCCTATATACAATACATACCAGAGTACTAATATCATCATAATACAAAAATATCTCTTTCCCAAAACCACTCATATAACTTAAGGTACATAAACATATCTATACAAAGATAAAACAATAGTGTCTCACCGGCACTAACTTCAATCCCCAAAATCACTAATCTTGTCCGGAGCTCTCTAAGTTCGTTTCTCTGGTTTTCCTAAAATGTTAAAATATTAAAAAGTGAGACAACTTCCAATAAGAAGGAATAAATTATTGTCAGTGTGTGACAACATAAGTTTGAATGAATCAAAACACGTTCATTTAATAAATATTTTAATTGAGTACTCATGAAATTTGTACTCATATCCATATACATATTTATTAAATGAAAGTGTTTTGATTCATTCAAACTCATGTTGTCACACACTGACAATAATTTATTCCACACATTTGCAACCATGTATTTTCTTAAAAATATGTATGTGTTCAATACGTTTTTCCGAATTCGAAACCCAATATGTCTGTAAACGTAGTTTCATCATGTCTATAATGAGGAACCAATCTAAGTGGACATCCTTATATCACCGTCATGTAATCACCCCATATGACCGGGTTGTGCAGCCCAAAGGCGAGACTTAGCCATTGTTGGCCCACCAGGCTAAGTCAAAAGAATTCTCTTTTGTAGTACGATTGGCCCACAGTAGCTTGGTCCAGACCTAGGGGTGGTCAACAACTCTCCGCAAGCCTAATCGACTGCTAATACTAACACCCTACCCGAGAAGTGTGGTTGCACTGACTTATTTCCTAGCAACGGTGCCGTGCTCTCAAGTACATCACTGGTCCATCAGGATTCTCATTTCCACAATTTCTACAGTAATCTCAATATCAAAAATATCATATCTATATAAATCACATTTCTCGATATCAAAATATGATGTCTGTACTTTCAATATTTCTCATAAGTCAGTATAAATCACATTTTGTCATAAAATATTTTCACATATTACATATAAAATCATATTCTACCATTTCGCAATATCTGCAAGTATAAATCACATTATGTCATACAATATTCCCACATGATATATATACGGCAACAAAACCAATACTCATGCCACAAAAAAATTTTAAGTAATATTTCATAAATTAATAATTGCCCAAATAAATATATGATATTCCAAAAACAATATTTTCAAATGTCGGGTACGTTAGAAAATCCTTTACATTATTATTTGTAAGAACTCGAACTGTGATCAATGGGTTTAATTCTAAAGAGAGGGACATTCTGGTAAAAGAGCGAAATTCGTTGATGAAGCCAGATTTCGTCGACGAAGCCTTTGTTCTTCTTGTCGACGAAATTCAGGGGCTCGTCAACGAGGGGAAGCCGAGAAGTCTCGGAAAAATCGAAGAAGCCAGATTCGTCGATGAGGCCACTGATTTGTTGACAAAGTCAGTGAAAGATTCGTCGACAAAGGCACCATTTCGTCGACCAATTCCCCCGGGTCAAAAGGCTATAAAATGAAATTTTCATTACTTCTTCATTAAAAAACTTCAAATATATATATATATATATATATATATATTTATCTCTACACCTCTCCCTACTCTCTCTCTCTTGATTTCTCCGCCAATCGTTAATGGAATCGGAAATCTGAAGTTACCACGAGGATCGCGGAAGGATTCTCTACAACTTCTACGGATCGGAATCTCATTTTGGAGATTTTTGGGTTTCGGCGTAAAATCGAGGTAAGGCCTAGTTTTCAATTCTGATTTGACTTGTTTAAACTATATTTGTTTGAAAAACCATGATTTAGATTACCAAATGGGTGTGGTTTGTTTGGTTATATGAGCATGCATGTGTGTGTGATATGTTGAAATGCTAGTAGGAACTGAGTTCCGAAATGATTTCAGGTACTGAGAGTGTCCGGCTCTATATCCGAGAGCGTGTTTATCGCTTGCCACGTAGGCAAGGGTATCCGGCTCTATATCCGAGGGCGTGAGCCTATACCGACAGATCAGGGCGAAGGGTGTGGATCCACCAGTTAGCGTCGGTACCGTAGTGACCCGAAGAATAATAAGATTTTAATAATAAGAGGGAGAGAAAATAGATACAGAAACAGAAGGAAGTCGTAGACTTCGTCGACGACATTTCATTTTGGAGATAATATTAAATAATCATAATTTCATAAAATTGCCAAGCTTCATCAACGAACACAGGGTCTCGTCAACTAAGGTCTTCATAATTTCGTCGACGAACACAGGGCTTCGTCCAGAGAAAATACCGAGAGACAGTTCAGGCTGCTCTGAATTTCGTCGACGAACACAGGGTCTCGTCGATGAATTTTTTGAAGGGCTTGTCGACGAGGTGACGTGTCTCATCGACGAACCTGACCCTATAAATAGTGGAAATCCAGGATTTTTATCATTTTTCTCATTGCTCTCTCTCTCTCTCTCTCTCTCTCTCTCTCTCTCTCTCTCTCCTACGACTCTCTCTCCCTTCTCTCTTCTTTTTTGGCCCCACCAGTCGCCGGATCGACGATCCGAAGTTACCACGATGCTCCTGGTGGAATTCTCTACAAGTTTGCTGGAGCGGATCGTCGAGAAAACGAAGTTGGATTTCATCCCAAATTCAGGGTAAGGTCTTTTATTGAGTTTTTGACTTTTTGGCAGTTATAGGAAATGATGTAGACTAAAAAATACTGATGTTTTGTTCTAGGACATTGCGTTTTTAAGATGTTGGATTAGGAATCCTGCGGGTATAGAGCTAAATTTTTATAGAGGCTTTTCAAAGTTGAGGTAAGGGAAATATGCTATGTTAGGAGTTTTTGTAATAATATTAGAGATTTAATAGATGCATAACTACACCATTTTATTATACAGAAATTTCAGAATATGAGTTTGAAACAGTATTTGTTTTAGAATATGAGTTTAAATGCTTGTGTGGCCTGAGTAGATTTTTATGAGATGAAGAAATTTATACAGTTATTATAATATATCATACTATACTGAATTGAGGGACGGCGATACGTAACGCCTCAATCTCAGTGAGAGATTATACTGATTATACAGATAAGGATATACATATACAAAGAAATTTACATGCATATACAGTTTTTATACGAGTAGTTTCATGAACAGATATTTATATATATATACATATACATGTATGCATATTTATTCAGATCAGTATGTGTATCACAGTTTTATACAGAATGTTATATACACAGAGATTACAGCATTTACAGTACAGAAAGAAGGAGTTACGGTAATTTTGGAAACATGATGAAAACAGTAAAAGAGTATATATGTATATATGTATATAGTATTATATATGTATATATGTATATAGTATCAGATCCTTGAGGAAAGATACACAGACAGATACAAATAACAGAGCACGGTACCGTTGCTAGATACAGATAGAGTGCAACCACATATCTCAGATAGTATGTGGGTACCGTCAGCCGTGCTCGGAGAGTATGCAGCTCCCCGGTACATTGGGTTGAGGTGGCCGGTTTGACGAGGTAGTAGCCAGTCCTGAGCTTAGGAGAGGATGTAGTTTGGCCGGACTGAGGTAGTGTAGAGTATGATGACTTATCTGAAAGGGCGACCAGATAGAGTCCCGCCTACGGGCCGCACAACCCTGTCATGAGGGGTCAAATCATGATGTACAGAGTCCCAGGGATAAAAGCACAGTTATATATATAGTATATGATGAGTATAGTATGATATTACCAGTATGAAAAGTAGAAAAACAGATGATACAGTACGTTTTAAATTGTGAAAGAAAGATATGTTTTACGGATGATTTATTACATTGCAGTTCAGTTATTGTTTTTAAAAGTATTTTTTACTTAGTTGCCACACACTAGTAATAGCATATTTCCACTTACTGAGTGTCGACTCACCCCATTACTCTAACATTTTTCAGGTGAGCCAGATAGGCGAGCAGATTAGGCTTGCGGATAGAGAGAGTGTTTGGTCGCCCTGGTTTAGGGTGAGTTTTTGTCAGAGTGGTGTATGTTTTTGGATAGACGACACTAGATAGACGACACTGGAGGGATATTTTTGTATGGTCTGTATATTCTGGATTCTGGTATTGTACAGTTGATGTATAAATGATTTTATGATTTGTATTTCCGTTGCATAGGAATGTTTATTCTATATGTTTAAAAAAAATGGTAAGAATTTTGAGGTCGTTACAGGTACGATGCCATGGGAGTTGAGGACTAGCCATGTGTTAGCGGCGCCGTGCTTCGCGGGTTGGCTGGGCCAACGCCGGATTGTCGCGGACCGGCTTCGGGCCGAAGGGTGTGACGACACCGAAATTGCTAATCATGTGTATGTGTATGTGTGCGTGTATGCACTGTGTAAACTAGTACTAGATTGCATTTAACTGCGTATATGTTGTATCATGATAACACTCAAATGCCACGCACTGAAATAACATGTGTTCTTCCTTACTGAGAGGTGTCTCACCCCTGCGGTACGTACATTTTTACAGGTCCTTCGAGTAACCGGAACTAGCGTCCTGATGTAAGGAGCGTAGTCACCGGTGTACTGCGTTAAGCGCTTGGGTAAGTGCTAAGACTGTATTTTTGGTGGGTTGCCATTTTGGAATGTGTTGGGCACCCAGTTTGTACGTTTTGATAGAGTCATGTTTTACTTTTGTATAGACTTTGGTATGGTACTGCATATGTGTATATAGATGACCTTTTCTGGTGCGTATATGTAAGAACCCGAACCATGATAATGAGTTTATATATATAAAGAGAGGGACATTTTGGTAAAAGAGCAGATTCGTCGACGAAGCCAGATTTCGTCGACCAAGCTTGTGTTCTTCTCGTCGACGAAATTCAGAGACTCGTCGATGAGGAGAAGCCGAGAGGTCTCTGAAAAACCGGCGATCTTAGATTCGTCGACAAAGGCACCAATTCGTTGATGAAATTGGGCCGGGTCAAAGGGCTATAAAAGGAAATTCTCATTACTTCTTCATTAAGAAATCTCAAACTTATCTCTCTCTCTCTCTCTCTCTCTCTCTAAACCTCTCCCTACTCTCTAGATTTCTTCGCCGATCGTTGATAGAATCGGGAAACGGAAGTTACCACGAGAATCGTGGGAGGATTCTCTACAACTTCTACGGATCAAAATCTCATTTCAGAGGTTTTTGGGTAAAAATCGAGGTAAGGCTCGATTTTCGTTTCTGATCTGGTAGTTTTGTAGAGGATGGTCTTGTGAGTATATTCTGTACTGCGATTTGTTGGTTTTGGAACTCAGTTCGCTGTTTAGGAGCCTTGGAGTTCAGGATTTGTTATACGGGGTTAAGGTAAGGGGAACTATGTTTATATTGGTTCTTTTCGAAAATGGACTCGGTGGAACTGTGGTCCACGATTCTGTGTGTGTTTTGACTACTCATTTGGGGGGGATCTAATGGGAAAAACTATGGGTTTTTCATTATTACAGTTTTGGAAAAAAGGGGGCGACGGGCTGAATCCCGTGTTTTGTTGAAAACCAAGTATATGTGTGATTTATACTGTGATATTGGGATGGTCGTGCCTTGACTTTGTTTAAACTGTATTTATTTGAAAAACCATGATTTAGATTACTAAATGAGTGTGGTTTGTTTGGTTATATGAGCATGCATGTGTGTGTGATATGCGGAATTTCTGATAGGAATGCGGTTCCAAAATGATTCCAAGTATTGAGAGTGTCCGACTTTATATCCGAGGGCGTGTGTTTATCATCTGCCATGTAGGCAAGAGTGTCCGACTCTATATCCGAGGGCGTGAGCCTATTCCGGCAGATCAGGACGAAGGATGTGGATCCACCAGTTAGTGCCAGTACGATACCATGGGAGTCGAGGACTTGCCATGTGTCGGTGGCGCCGTGCTTCATGGGTTGGCTACGGGCCAACGTCGAAATGCTGGACCGGCTTCGGGCCGATGAGTGTGATGACACTATGTATTACTGATCATGTGTGTGTATTGTGAAGGGGCTACGTATAAATGGCGGTCGTATGCGTGCGTGTATGCACTGTGTGAATTAGTACTGGATTGCATTCAACTACGTGTATGTTGTATCATGATAACACTCAAATGCCACACATCGATATAACATGTGTTCTTCCTTACTAAGAGGTGTCTCACCCATGCTGTACATACATTTTTACAGGTCTTTCTAGTAACCGGAACTACCGTCCTGGTGTAGGGAGTGTAGTGGCCGGTGTACTGCGTTTAGCGCTGGGTAAGTGCTAGGACTGTAATTTTGGTGGGTTGCCATTTTGGGATGTATTGGGCACCCGTTTGTACGTTTTTTATAGAGCAATGTTTTGCTCTTATATAGACTATGGTATGGTAGTGCATATGTGTATATAGATGACCTTTTCCGTTGCGTATATGTTTGTGATTGGATGTGTTTAGGGTGCCTGGGAACCCCACGGGGTCGGACCCTCATCTATTGTACCGTATCTTTGGATGTTTGATCAGATACAGGGACAGGTTAGTTATATTTTCACCCTTGGGTCCCATTTCGGGGTTCAGGGCGTGACAGTATATGTTTGTGATATGATGTGTTTAGGGTGCCTGGGAACCCCACGGGGTCAGACCCTCATCCATTGTACTGTATCTTTGGATGTTTGATCAGATATAGGGACAGGTTAGTTACATTTTCACCCTTGGGTCCCATTTCGAGGTTCAGGGCGTGACATTATTATTATCATTTTTCTCATACTTCAAATTAATCAACTGATTCCCAAAATGACTCATAATTTATTTCACTTACCTGTTTCCTAAAGAAATGGCTGCAGGGATCCTAGAACAATGCCTGCAACGTTCACACAACACCCTGTTCCCATATACCCTAATTCAATCAGCTCAACCCCAAGATAAATACCATTTTAACATTCCTAAACCCAAACACTCCCATCAACCAATTAAATTCTAAAAACAACAGATATAATTCATTTCCTTACCTCAACCTTGGAGTGGTGCTTAATATTCTCAAAACATAAATCCGCCCTGATTAAAATGATGAGGGTTGAATCTAGGACCTTGTGGTAGTGTCCGATCGTCAATTCGAGTAAAATTTGAGGGAGAAAATGAAGAGAGAGAGAGAGAGAGAGAGAGAGAGAGAGAGGAGAGGAATGAGTTTTAACTAAAAAAAATGAATTGAAACTAATTTATAGGTTTTGGATCTGGAGCAAAATCGTCGACGGCTTGATTTTTAACCAAACCCTATTTCAACCCTTTTACCCTTACTCGGCTGTAATAACTCAAAACCGCAGTTTTCTGAGCTCCACCAAAATAGTCGACGGTTTGGCCTGTGCCAAACTAAATTTCTTCTGTAACCATGGTATTCCTTCGCCAAAAGTGAGGGTATATTAATAAATAAATAGAGGTTCCGCCCTCTTTTTAGTAAAAAAAAAAAAACTAAATTTCTTCTTTTCTTTATTATTTTTATTCTTATTATTTTCTGGATCTCTACAAAAGTTTATTTCTTGTGGAAAATAATTTTCATTTTTCATTCTTAAGATTACAAAAAACTCTAAGTTATTTTTCAATTTCGTAACATTCATACAAAAAAATCATAAAATAATAAATTTTGATGCTACTCATTTGTGTAACATAGTTTGTTTGTTTTTTCAAATTTTTAAATAATTAAAAAATATCATCTTATTTTTCAATGTTTATTTTTATTTTTATAGGAAAGTTATTTTTTATACTTCTGATTTATTATATAATTTTTTTTTAAATTCAAGAAGTATAATTTTTAAAATTATTTTAAAATTAAAAATAGAAAATGAAATTATTTTTCAAAATTAAAAAAACTATTTATTTTCAACAATTTAATACCAAATCTAGAAAAAAAAATTAGAAAAATGAGGTATCATCTTTTTTTATAATTCATTAAAAATTTAAAATAAAAAAAAAATTTCTTAAAAAAAAATTGGTCCTAATATTTTCTTAAAAACACAACTGAACTGCCAGTAAATTCATTGTAGAGGACAAATTTTGGAGTATGCTTTACAACAAGAAAGACAAAGCTATATGCTTGGTGGGAAATGATTAATACCCTAACCGTAGCTACAATATTAATTAGTGCTCTCAACTGCATGCTTCATGATGATGAATAAGATGGAGTCGTATTTTGGACTAAATAATTCTCTTATGTATATAATTATTAAAATTGGCTTTAACTGCACACTTTTTTTTTTAATTACATATGAACTTTAGCGGCTAACGAACATTTCGGACATTTTGTTGCGATACCAAACCTATGAATCAGTATCCTCCGCCCCCAAATCTCGCTGATTAGGATAAAGTTCAGATGTGGACACAATTTCTGTGCATCGATTTGACGTTCGACTAACTCAATTCTCGAGATACATATTTATTACCATCCACAGTCCCCGCTGACTCATAGAAAACTCTCACAATCCATGGTTCCGCTGGCTTACAAAGCGAACTTTCACCGTCCCCACTGACTCATAGAGTAACTCTCATCATCCACATGTACTATTAGTTTTGTAAGTATATCTACTTAAAATTGAACTTCCTTCTTACTTGCTAGTACCTTTCCTCCGCGCCAATCTCCATAATTAAAATGAGCTCAGCTAGTTTACCAATTAGCATAGCATGCAAATTGCAATATGCAGTGGAAGGGTCAACAGAGTCAGCAGAGTCGAAAGCGACGAGAAGGATTGAGTGATGAGGAAGGCCCTCCATTCATCAAACAAAGCTTATTTGGCTAATGATACAAAAGTTAATATTACAATATGAAGGATTGAATGTGCAGAGCACTTTTTGACTCTTTGTCAAATCTCTCTCTCTCTCTCTTAATTCTTCCTTTAAAAAAAAAAAAAGAAAGGAAGAAAACCCACAAATTATAACAATTTTTTTTTTGTTGTATCAATTTATAAACTTGTTTTATAAAGCGAAAAAATCGAAACTAATCATGAGAATAATTGCGAAGGGACTGGCAGTGCCAGTTGGCGGGTGCAGTCTTCTTCAACCTGCTGCTTCGAATTTGTTGGGTATGTGGTAGGTTAATATACCATGGGAAACGACGCCGTTTTCAGCGCTTGAATTTTACTGTTGCTTCATGCATGAGCAGCGCTCCCACCAGACTCAATAATAAATTGACCTCACCTGCCAATGCCAACACTGGAGCTGGGATTATTTGGAAACTGAATTCCCAGAATTATTTTACTGAACAGAGACTTGGATCTGAAGTCTGGACGAGCTCATCACTCATCAGAGCTATTTAAAAAGACTTCATGGTGTAGCAGAGTCCGAGAAAACGGAAAGAGAGAGGAAGGAAACAAAAAAATCTAGAGAACAGAAAAAAGAAGAAACAGGGATTTCTCGTATTGCTCTCTTTTTCCCTGCTTATTAATTTGGAGTGCATAGTGTCTCTTTAATTGGGTCCCTGAAAGCGGCTCCAATTTTCCCTTCTTTTTCTTTTTTCTCTTTCACTGATCATAAGGAATTAGTTCTTTTGCTCAGATCTCAACTCTCGAAGCTTAAGTCAGCTCCTATAACTACTGGGTTTTCTTCTTCTTCTTCTTCTTCTTCTGCTTCATCATCTCATCTCAGGGAAGCAGTTCTAAACTCAAAGAGACTAAAAGGCTTTTGTGCGGAACAGAGCAGCGAATGGATTTTCTACCCCTTTCTCTTTATTTGCAAGCCTTTGAATCACTCTCTTTTTCGATCTGATACACCGGAAGTCTCTGTTCTGGCAGCGCCCCTGTTTTTTTGTTTTTATTTCTGTTTTCATGTGAAACCGCATTTGGACTGGTTTGGGGGGTAGGCACTTAGAGAGACACAGAGTATTCGTAATTGACAACCAATCGTCCAATGAGTGTTGTAACTCCCTAACCCCACTTCAGTTCTCTCTCAAAAGCAAAACGAGATCAGTGGGAGTCTCGTTTGGTACAGCTGCTGGTTTTCACATATTTGTCAACAGAGGTTTCCCCTTTCTAGGGCTTTCTGAGCTTAATTCTCCACTATAAAAGCACAAAAGAGAGCTCTTATATCCACAAAGGCTCCAAGTTTAATTCATCTTGGGCTGCAGAGAGGTTATCAGACAATGCAGTCTCAGAGACCAGCTGATCAACAAGCCATGGTTTCCAACCTCAACGAAACAGAGCAAGAAGGAAAGGAGGAAGAAATCACAGATGAATCCATTTTTAGCGTCAAAAATTTTCTTTGGCATGGTGGGTCTGTCTACGATGCTTGGTTCAGCTGCGCATCGAACCAGGTAAAAAAAAAAAAACAACTAGAAGACTATAAACCCACAAATTCAAACCCCTTGTTTTGATTCTTGTTAAAGTCACCATTTTTATTTAATTCCAAGTCATAAAAAACTAATCTTTCATGGCTTTGATCAATTACAGGTAAAACAACACAAGCCCACAAAAAACCATATATGAATTCGCATTGAAGTTTCCATTTTTATTTTTCTTCAGTTCCATCTCACAGAAAATGAGCTAATCGATCATGGTTTCCTTGACGAATTACAGGTAGCCCAGGTTCTGTTAACGCTGCCCTACTCATTCTCTCAAATGGGTATGCTTTCCGGCGTTATACTTCAAATCTTCTATGGTATTATGGGAAGCTGGACTGCGTATCTCATCAGTGTGCTCTATGTGGAGTACCGAACCAGAAAGGAGAAGGAGAACATCAGCTTCAAGAACCATGTCATACAGGTGAGGTGTGCTTTATTCCCAGAAATTAAACAGTCCTAGCAAGCAAAGCAATAATTCCAAAAATAAAAAGTAATTAATTATAAAAAATCAAATGATTAACAAAAAAAGGGCAATTTAAATTTTTTTGATATAGAAAATGAAAGATTTAATTTTGCCCTTGGCAGTGGTTCGAAGTGCTGGATGGCTTGTTGGGTCCGTACTGGAAAGCCGCTGGATTAGCCTTCAACTGCACCTTCCTCCTCTTTGGATCTGTCATACAGCTTATAGCCTGTGCAAGGTCAGTTTTACTCCTGTTCATTAATTGTACATGCATACTTCCTCTTCTTTTTTTTCCCCCTCATCAAATTTAAGAATTTATAAGATTTTAAGAATTTGGGTGTTGTTCAATCTGTTTGGTTGTGCTGTTTTTCATATGGGTACTGTTTAATAAGCTTATCTCGGATGATTTTTGCAGTAATATATAAATCATATTTGGGAATTACTGAGATTTTAAGAATATAAGCAGTGTTAAATCTGCTTGCGTGTGGCTTTTTTTGGGATGATTTTGCAGTAATATGGGCATTCTTTAATCTGCACGTCTGCTGTTTTTCATGTGAGAATTGTTTAGTCTCCTTATTTGTCCTGTATGTGGAATGATTTTTACAGTATAAATCAATTTTGAAAATTCCCAAAATTTCAAGGATAAGGGTATTGTTTAAATCTGCATATTTGTGCTGCTCTGGGGATGATCTTACATTAATACATTAATCAAAGAAATGGGATTAATAGAATTTTAAGAATGTGGGTATTGCTTATTCTTTGGTTCTCTGTGCTGAGCTTTTAATCAAATGGGTATTGTTAATCTTTACAGTAATATATACTACATAAACGACCGATTAGACAAGAGGACATGGACGTACATCTTCGGAGCCTGCTGCGCCACCACCGTCTTCATCCCATCCTTTCACAACTACAGGATCTGGTCCTTCTTAGGACTGGGAATGACCACCTACACCGCCTGGTACTTAACCATCGCCGCCCTGGTCCACGGCCAGGTACGCACCCACCTCCGATCAACGGCCCTCGTCGATTTCATCCATCTCTACCTACCATAGATCATAGATGCTGCACCTGCAAGTGCGTGCATTAATCAAATCCTTTATTATTATTATTTAAAGCTTTTTCTTTACTGTTTCTACAGGCGGAAGGAGTGACGCACACAGGCCCAACAAAGCTAGTACTGTATTTCACTGGCGCCACCAACATACTCTACACTTTCGGTGGCCACGCCGTCACTGTGTAAGCGACTTTTCTACCTCTTTTGGGTCGTTTCTTCTTCTGCTTTGTCATTGAAATAAAAATGCTTATGAAATGCTTTTTCTTCATTTGTTATTTTCCAGTTACAGAAAAGTTGCTAAATGCTTTCTGTTTGCAGCTTTTGCTTTTAGTTTGGGATAAGGGCAGGGAAAACCGTAGAGCATGCAATGCCTTTATTGTGATCCTCTGCTTTTAGTTTATTTCTCCATTACAAATCCATTTTATCTTAAATTAAATGAAAACTTAGTTCTTATATCAACTTAAAATTTTAAGTTGTGTTTGGGAGCATAAAGTTTATTCTTGTAAAACTCAAATCAAATGCAAACTCTCAAGATCGATGAGTATTTAGTTCAACTAACGAAACATATTTTTTGAATGCTAGGGAAATCATGCATGCAATGTGGAAGCCTCAAAAATTCAAGTCTCTGTATCTGATAGCCACCCTTTATGTCTTCACCCTAACAATCCCATCTGCCGCGGCAGTCTACTGGGCGTTCGGCGACGAACTCCTCGACCATGCCAATGCTTTCTCCCTCCTTCCACGGACCGGTTTTCGTGATGCTGCTGTAATCCTAATGCTCATCCACCAGGCACTATTCGCGTCTTTTGTCCCCCTAAAATGGATTTTTCATTAAATTTGAGCCATCTATTATGTTTTTAACAATTTTGATTTGCTCCAACTAATTAATTAACCCAGCAATTCTAATTCGGGTAATTGTTTTTCGAGCTGCAGTTCATAACATTTGGGTTTGCCTGCACGCCACTGTATTTTGTGTGGGAGAAGGTAATAGGGGTACATGACACAAAGAGCATATGCTTAAGGGCAGTGTCCAGGCTGCCTGTGGTCATACCCATATGGTTCTTGGCCATTATTTTCCCCTTCTTTGGACCAATGAACTCCGCCGTTGGGGCTTTTCTGGTCAGCTTCACAGTCTACATTATCCCTGCTCTGGCCCATATGCTCACTTACCGAAAAGCCTTGGCTCGACAGGTAAATTTGACTCTCGACTTGGTTTTCACATGTAGCTCCTCAATCATGGTGGCTTTTGTTTCGTGACATTCTTCAGAATTCTTCAAAATGTAGCATCTCGTTCTCATATTTGTTTTGAACCAAACAGTGGCATGCTGATAACATCAGATTCCAGAAATTGTATATCACATGCCAAACGAAAACACTCATTATCCCATGAATAGGATTTTGGAATATCACTCCAAGGGACATATCTTAGATTCCTCAAACTAAAAGACACCTAAATACAATGTCGTCTACTCCACCAAATGTGTTTAATAGTCGATATTAGACCCCTGGAAAGGCACAATGAGGAAGGGTCTCGGATGACGTCAAATAGGACATCTTAGGTTGGATTTCAATTGCCATCAAACTTACATTCAAGTAAAGGGATTAGGCTCGGTGTCTTATATAGGTAGCAAATCAGTTTACAACTGGACCTCTTTTATCATAAAAAAATTAATATTAGAACTTTTTTTTTTTTTGCCTTTTTTTTGGGACAATATGAGGTTGATGGCATTTCCTTGTCATGCATTTTGCAGTACTGACCTCTTTTATCAGAAACAAATTAATATTACAACTTATTTTTTTTGGGGACAATATGAGGTTGGTGGCATTTCCTTGTCATGCATTTTGCAGTACTACTATTAATCTTGTACTAGTTACAACCTCCAACCGACTCATGGAGTCCACACCACTTAATATGCGTCTTGTGTCATGCTTGGATGAAACTAGTCAAATTTCAAGAAACCCCATTTAACAAGATGATTTTAATTAACCAACTTCTTTCCTTCCTACACATGATTCAATTTGTTGTGTCTTCATACAGAATGCAGCAGAGAAGCTTCCATTCTTCATCCCGAGCTGGATCGTGGTGTACGGGGTGAACCTGTTTGTGGTAGTATGGGTTTTGGTGGTTGGGTTTGGATTTGGGGGATGGGCCAGCATGACCAACTTCATCAAGCAAGTTAGCACTTTTGGACTCTTTGCCAAGTGCTACCAGTGCAAGCCCCCTCCCCCCACTCCCACCACCCATCATTGATCTCTCCTTCCCCATATACAAATGTTTTTCAATATCTCTAACAGGGTCTTGGATGCATGGATTTTGAAATTTTCATTTGAATTTGTGTAAATTCGTACAGAACCAACACGATTTTGTATTGCGTTTTGTCCGAATTTGACATACATTCAAACTTGAAGTGTGAAAAATCTCGCATTGTAAATGGAAATGGAAAAGCTGGTGATAGCATCTTTCCCTAGATTTGGTTTGATGCATTAATTTCTTCAATGTGAATGATTAGAGATTCCTTTGCCATCAAAGCAATATGCGTTTGTTTTTATCTTCTCATCTTCACTATATTTTTCAAAATAGGAGGGTAAAAGTCATAAATTAGTACTAGGGTAGAAGTCTTGCCGTCACATGGAATGGTCATAGTGGGTTTTCCAAAGAATGTATGTACCAATAAAAATAAGCCTATTCTGTGGTGCGGTATCTGACTCACATGGCAATATGGCATGCACTTGACCACCTGCTTCTGTGATCCGTGTAGCTTCCAAAAGACTTTGGATTTGAGCTCACATGAATCTGAATGGCTTTGTATATGACAAATAATCTAAGTTAAACCCTTTAGATTAAAGAATAATTTAACAGAAAAAAAAAAAAAAAAAGCTTTTTATCAATGAAACTCTGAAAGCAATATCATTTGTTTGAATTAAATGAGGGCTCTTGACTGATGTACATTTCTTAATTAATTAATTAATATGTTGGTAAGTTTCCATGTGGGTTGGTTTTTGTAGCTTTCCTCTTCACTCCTATGTTGTTTGTTGTAAGCTAGTTCTTGTGCTTACTTTATGGCTTGAAATGCGAAGAGCACCATTCTCTGTGGGAATGTGCAAATTGCCTGCTCCAACTGCCTATCATGTCTTCATTGTTTCAAGGCTAAAGCCACTGCTACACTTTGCATTTTAATTTTAAATTGATGTAAAGCGAAGGTAGTAAGACGTCTAAGGGTACGGTGCCTCCGCAAAATTTTTACCGTATTGTCAATAAAAAACTAAAGTTCTTAATAACGAATCTTGCTCCACATGAAGCCTACCATTCTTTACTGATTCAACAAATTTTTACCGTATTATCAATAAAAAAACCTATCTTAAGTTTTTAATAACCAATCTTTTTCCATGTGAAGTCTACCCTTCTTTACAAATTTTTACAGTATTATCAATAACCAATTTTAATAACCAATCTTTTTCCATGTGAAGTTTACGCACTGTAATGACATGCTTAATTTATCATATAATAAAACATATTTAATAAATAAGACAACCTAAACTTGTGGGGTTCCGGGGACACGCATGTCATATACAGCAGAAACCTAAGCAGCAGTAAATATAAATCACATATTCATAACCATAAAATATAAATACTAGAGCCAATTACAATCTACAGTGATACTGTATTCATTTACAACCTCAAAATATCAAAAACATATCTAGAATCCCACAACAAAAATCTCCTGATCCTAGTACAAAACTTATCCTCCTAATGGGGTAGTAACAGCCTATCTCAACAGCAGCCTCCATCCGCCAGTCTTTTTAGGTTTCTTGAAAATTAATTTAATATTCGGAGGTGAGACACTTCTTAGTAAGGAAAAATAAACTAAATATAACTGTACGACAACATGAATATTTGATGTAATTATACATATACAATACATTTCATATGTTGGAAAACATTCATCATAACATAATGAAATAATCATATATTTCATAATTTCTAATAATTCATACTGATCATGAAATATCTGATATAACTAATAATACTGAAAACATACTTAAGATGAATAGTTAGCTGATATCATGTATTACCCCCCTATTACTAGTTATGCAGCCCGAAAGCAAGACCCGACAATGGCTGACCGACCACTGCCGAGTCAAAAATGTCTGTAAGTACGATGGGTCCACCACACCCTGGTCCGGACTACCAGGTGGACGTCTACAACTCTATACTAAAAGACACATCGACTATCCATCTCCCACCCCCTTGTGGGGCGGTTAGCACAAATCTGAAAATAGATATCTAATTTATATAGCTACGGTACCATGCTCCTGAAACTGAACTAAACTAACATTCGGGTTCTGATAACATATAGTACATAATAGTATAGCGTTTAACATGAATGGATTGATAGCATTTCTATACTTTCATAAATACGGCCTTGCGCCGAACATTTCATAAACTCGGCCTTGCGCCGAAAACATATAACATACATGGCCTTGTGCTGGCTATCAATCATGGCCTTGCACCAAAAATCTCATACATATCATTCTGAGTAAATAAGTCATTTATCATCTATTTTAAAATCATCATATACTACATTATTTCATAATTCTTGAAAACATGCTTATTCGTAAAATTGTCATAATATAATACATATCATGTGGAAATAATATTCATGCCACACAATGCTGAATAAAATTATACATTTCATTCTAAAATCATAATTCCTGTACAACAATAGCATTTTCCCAAATATGCATTTTTTTTTTCAATATTATTCAAATATAATACATGTTTTATTGAAAATTAATTTGCTGATAAATAATAATAATTTGCATGAAAAATAACTATTTTAGTTTATTCCCTTACTTGACACTAAGAAGAAAAACCCCCTAGAATACGCTCGTCTTGCACCTACAGGGTTCCTCGAACTACACCCTGAAACCAACAACTCTCAGAACTAAACTCCAGTATTTTTCCGTGAATAACATTTCCTATAACTATGGAAAGGTCAAATTCTGAATATTTAGTCTTACTTGGAATCAGGGATGAATTTCAACTTACTCCCATCAACGATCTGCTCCGGCAAATTTGGAGAGAACTTCCCCAGGAGCGTCGTGGTGGCCTCAGATCGTCGATCCGGTGAACGACAGAGCTGAAATCAAAGAGAGAGGAGAGAGATACCGTTGGGAGGAGAGAGAGAGAGAGAGAGAGAGAGAGAGAGAGAGAGAGAGAGTGATTTTCTGATTTTTCTGTGTTTAAATCCAAGTTTTAGGCTATTTATACAAGGGACTTCTTCGACGAGGTCAAAAGGCAATTCATCGACGAACTCTCCCCTTTGTCGATGAAATTTAGAGGCGTCCAAAATATCCTATCAGTATCTTCTCATCGATGAGCTATGTCACCTCGTCGATGAGGTTAAAAGATAATTCATCGACGAACTCTCCCCTTCGTCGATGAAATTCGGAGTTTCCCAAGTTGCCACGTCTTCGATGAACGCAAAGCTGCCACCTTCCATTTCCCTCTCTTTTCAATATTTAAATACCATTATTCTTTGGGTCATTACATTCTCCCCTAGATTACCACTGGGCAGTCCTCCAACATCCTCCTACAGAATGATATACTCCCAGATGGTGTGGCTACAGACAATTCCTCTTCCATGACTTGGGTCTCCAGCCCACACAGTTTCACAAAATTAATAGATATAAAGGAGTGGGTGACACTGTAACGATCTCTTATTTAACTTGGGTTTTTTTTTTAATACTGTAACATTTATAATGCTCTGATACCAAATTGAATTAAATCCAACCATCAACCTAAGCAGTTAGAAGCGGAAATCAAATAAACATAACCATATATAATTATATACAATACCAGAGTGCTAAAAGATTTCTCAAAATATACATATATGACTGCTTCCCAAAAATACCCTCAATTGGGCTAGGGTTATACAAAAATACTCTAAAAAATACTCACTTTATTATCAGGGCAATACTGAGGCACTTCTATCTGCGAGCTTGATTTGCTCGCCTACCTGAATCACCTGAAAAATGTTAAAGTAATAGGATGAGCCAACATTCAGTAAGATGAAATATGCTATTATTAGTGTGTGGCAATTGAGTTACCATACTGTGAAAATCTATTACTTTATAATCATGTATCACCGAAACTGTAAATACAATACTAATAATATCAACCATCACCTTTTTCCTGTTGCTTAACATATCTGTACTTTAGGTTTCTACTCAAAATACTTCTAATATATATATATATATATATATATATATATATTTTGTCTCTGTAAATCTGTACAAACATAGTAATAACTGAAAACTTCCCAATGGATAACTATGTGTCATGATTTAACCCCTCATGATAGGGTTGTGCGGCCCAAAGGCGGGATCTACCCTGGCTGGCCAACTAGGAATAAACTACTATACTCCATCAGTCTGATCAACCCTCCTCAACTCATATTTGATGGGGAGTCTGTCCACTCGTGGGCTCTATACGATTGACCTTTATACCACATATTATCTGAATAGGTGGTCGCACTCTATACTGTATATAGCTACGGTACCATGCTCTGTAAACTGTATGGTCCAATAGGGTCTGATACTATATAATACATCTCTATATACAATTATCTGTTTTATTATGATTCTGTAATAACTGTATAAACCATGACACTGTGATAAACTGTATCTGTATCAACTGTATTTTCTGAAATGAATTGTAAAATTGTAAAATTGTATGTCCTGGTACTGTAAACTGTATATGTATCAACTATATAATCATGATATTATGTAATTACTATAAAATATTTCCTTTGTCTGTATATTTTGTAAAACATATCTTTGAAAAATACTATAAAGCATGTCTCTGTACTATATTTATATTCTCAAGCCACACAGTAATTTAAAACATATTATACATAATAGATAAACTGTATTAATTCCTGCTGTGAATAATAGTCTGGTATAAATACATATACCATACTGAAAATCATACTAAACTTGCCTAGCATAGCATATTTCCCTTACCTGATTTCTACTAAAATCTCCCTACTGTAACGGGTCCTACACCTGCAGGGTTCTCCACTCAACACCTTGAAAACAACATTCGCCATAACATAATATCAATATTTCTTTGCCTACATCATTTCCTACAATTGTCGGAAGGCCAAAATTGACTAAAAGGTTTTACCCTGATTTTGGGAAGAAATTCAACTCGATCCCACCAACGATCCGCCCCTGCAGACTTGAAGAGAACTCCGCCAAGAGCGTCGTGGTGGCCTCAGATCGTTGATCCGGTGACTGAAGGGCCCAAATCGAAAAGAGAAGGAGGTGGAGCCATAGGAGACAGAGAGATAAGGGTTTCAGTGAGATTTATGTGCAAGAAAATGAGTTTAGCACTATTTATACTGCGGCCTTCATCGATGAGCCACGTCATTTCATCGACGAGTCCTATAGAAAGTTCGTCGACAAACCTACACCCTCGTTGATGAATTTTAGACTTCCACAAATCATCTCTCGATATCTTCTCATCGACAAAACTTGCCCTCTTCGACGAGACCCTCTTGTACCCTCGTTGATGAGTCCCCTATGTTCGTCGACGAGGCCATGAGAAAATCCCCTGGGTTATTATATTCAAAATGCAATATCGTCGACTGCCTCCTTCTGTTACTGTTTCCATTTCTCTCCCTCTTTATTATTTAAATACCATTATTCTTCAGATCGTTACATTCTCCCCTCCTTATAAAATTCTGTCCTCGAAATTTACTATTTGTATTACCTTCTATCATCCCATAAAGGCAAGTGGTCTACTTATTTTATTACATGCCCTCACTTATGGCAAAGGAATACCGTGGTTACATGGGTAGTTCTGGGAGATTACAAGTATAAAAAATATTCCTCCGAAACCAAAATACTACCTATCATATACACTACATTACAATTCCACTATGTTAAACAAAATAAAATTATTATTACCTTAATTATACATCACTACTATATTCACTGAACAAGTGGGGTTATTTCTGTCTGATCTCATCTTCAAGCTCCTACGAGGCTTCTTCTACCGCTTGATTCCTCCACAAGACTTTTACCAGTGGTATCTTCTTATTACATAATTCCTGTTCTTTTCTGTCTAAAATTTGTACCGGAGCTTCCTCATATGTTAGATCACCCCTGAGTTCCAATTCTGCATAGTTGATGATATGGGAAGGATCTGAGACGTATTTCCTTAATATAGAAACGTGAAACACGTCGTGAATTCTGAGTAGAGATGGTGGTAAAGACAGTCGATAGGCAATTGACCCAATCTTCTCGAGTATCTCAAATAGGCCAATGAACCTAGGGCTCAACTTACCCTTCTTCTCAAACCTCATGATTCCCTTCAATGGTGCAATTTTCAAAAATACATGATCACCCACTTCAAACTCCAATTCCCGACGGCGAGTATCTACGTAACTTTTATGTCGACTCTGTGCTGCACAGATTCTATCTTGAATGAGTCGAACTTTATCATATGTCTGCTAAACTATCTCTGTCCCCACAACTCGCCTCTCACCTAGCTCACTATAGTATAAAGGGGAAGGACACTTCCTACTATAAAGTGCCTCATAAGGAGTCATGCCAATGCTAGCCTGATAGCTGTTATTGTAAGAAAATTCCACCAATGACATATACTGAGTCCAGCTACCCCCAAAATCCAAAACACACGCTCGCAACATATCCTCGAGTACCTAAATAGTTCTCTTTGTCTGACCGTTAGTCTGAGGATGGAAAGCAGTGCTAAATGCTAGTTAAGTCCCTAGTGCCTCCTGTAAACTCCTCCAGAACCGCGATGTGAAATGTGGATTACGGTCTGAGACTATGGATACTGGCACTCCATGGGGTCGAACAATCTCCTATATGTAAATCTCTGCTAACCTGTTCATAGGGTAGCTAACCTTAATGGGCTGAAAGTGCACTGTCTTCGTCAACCTATCAACAATTACCCAGATGACATTCTAACCACGCGGTGCTAGCGGTAGCCCCATAAAAAAATCCATGGATACGTGGTCCCACTTCCATTCAGGAATGAAAAGTCGTTGCAACTGTCCAACCGACCTCTGGTGCTCAGCCTTAACTTGCTGGCACGTCAAACACTGCCACACAAATTTTGCTATTTCCCTCTTCATGCCACTCCACCAGAAATACTCCTGCAGATCCCTATACATTTTCGTACTACCAGGATGAACAGTGTATAGAGATTTGTGTGCCTCCTCTAAAATCGTTCTCCTGATGCTGTTATCTACAGGCACACACAATCTGGTGTGAAATCTCAGAGCCCCATCGTCAGAAATTCTGAATTCTATCCCCTGACCATCTTGTATTTTGGCTATCACTTCTGCCAATTTTGGATCATCCCTCAGAGTAGCTTTAATCTTTTCATATAATGTGGGCTGTACAAACAGATTGGCAATAAGCGCATGAGGACCATCCTCCACTAATTCCACACTGAGCCTTTCCAAGTCCATCTGAATCGAGTGTTGAACTACTTCTGCTAGCTGTACTGTATCTTCTTATTTACAGCTTTCAGCTACCACATAATGTGTGCTGGTAAAAAATCTCAACCTTCAATTCAAGTTCCACCCAAATTCATGCCTATGTAAGTGCGTGCGCAGATGTGCAAGTAGGTGAGAGATAAAGAAAGACCGATAGGGGGAGGAAATGAACTACCTCCCCTGAACCTAGAAACTTTCCATAGATACTAATTGGTTAGTGCCAACAGCCAAACAATGTTTTATTTCACAATTGAACTTTCGCATTTCTTGTTAGATAGTCAGCAAGGATTCTTCCCCACAGAAATTTAACAATGCATATTCTCTGTATCACAATAAATGCTACAGATTAACTGGACAATGAACCCATTGCTCCATTTGTTTACCGAGAAAATTCAAGAAAAGAAAATAAGTTCAAACATTCAAAAGTAAAAAAAAAAAAAAAGGTTTTTTTACTTTCTAAGAGCCTAGAAAACCCAAATCATCACTCATCTGCGTCATTTTTTTTAGTTTAAAATTCAGGAAAAAAAATTTTAGTTTATCTTAATAAATTTTATATTATTTTTTGTATATATATAAAATTTATTTTATATTTTTAGAATAAAATATCAAAATATCAAAAGGCTTATGCCTTGCCTCAACAAGGAAAAATGCCTCCCCCTTCCTAAGACACTGCCCATTAGTATTCACATTGTAAATTAAGGATTCTTGAATTCTTCTACAGACATTGTGTGAGGACCTTGTTTCAGTTCTTAACAATAATTCCAGTGACTCTTTCATGGGGGCTGAGAGGCTACAAAGACATGAATATAAAATCTTCTAATTTGGGAGTTAAACAATAGAACCACATAACAAAAACCCATATATTTCTCTGCGGCTTCCACATCCTTTTTACCACAAACTAAGCAAAAAAAATTATCAAATAACTCACAAAATATTTTTTATATGGACACATAATGTGTCCATATAATGTGTGCTGCTAGCTGTGCTGCATCAGCTACCACATTTGCTTTCCTTGGATGATAAATGATGGTACAATCGAAATCCTTAATTAGCTCCAAGCACATTCTCTACCTCATATTCAATTCCTTTTGGTGAAAAAGTACTTCAAACTCTTATGGTCGGAAAAGATTTCACACCGCTCGCCATACAAATAATGCCTCCAAATCTTCAATGCGTGTACAATTGCAGCCAACTCAAGATCATGGGTAGGGTAGTTCTTTTCATATTCTTTCAACTGTCTGGAAGCATATGCCACTACCCTATCATGCTGCATCAATACACAGCAAAGTCCCTTCAAGGACGCATCACTGTAAATGACATACCCCTCACCCCCTAATGGGATGACCAATACTGGTGTTGTGACTAATCTTTGCTTCAGTTCTTGAAAATTATGCTCACAGCTATCGTCCCACTCAAATCTGACATTTTTCCTCGTCAGTCGTGTCAAAGGCCCCGATAACGCTGAGAATCCCTCTATAAAATGACGGCAATACCCAGCTAGCCCAAAGAAACTTCTGATCTCCTGGACATTCCTCGGTCTAGACCAATTCACTACGACCTCAACCTTACTAGGATCCACATAAATACCGTCTCCAGACACAACATGCCCCAAGAACACAACCTTCTCAAGTCAGAATTCACATTTACTGAACTTGGCGTACAACTTCTTTTCTTGAAGCGTCTGCAGAACCTGTCTCAAGTGCGTCTCATGCTCCTCATAGCTCCTTGAATAGACCTGTACTGTAACAACTTGCTCAATTAATTGGTTATTTTTTTTTTATACTATAACATTCTACATGCTCTGATACCAAATTGTAAGTAAACCCAATCAATAACCTAAGCAGCGAGAAGCATAAATTACATAGACATAACCATATGAAAATATATACACAATTCAAAAACCAATACCACACAATACTAGAGTACTACATGTTTCCCAAAATATACACATATCCTTATTCCCTAAAACACCCTCAACTAGCTAGGGCATACAAAAATACTCCTAAAATGTACTCACTCTCCACTGGCAGGGCAGTACAAAAGCCCCTCTATCTGCGAGCCTGGTCTGCTTGCCTACTTGAATCACCTGAAAAATGTTTCAACACTGGGATGAGCCAACGCTCAGTAAGAAGAAATATGCTATTACTAGTGTGTGGCAAATGAGCTACTATATCATGAAATCTATTATCAAATAAACATGTCTAACTGAATATACAACAAAGTATAGGTGATAAAATACACCACCCCTGTCCCTATTGCTTAACATGATAGTATTGGAGTTTATTATTCAAAATACTTCTAGTATAAGTATGTATGTTCCCTGTTTCTGCAAAACTATACATACGTAATAATAACTGAAAATGTTCCCTGTGGCTATCTTTGCATCATGAATTACCCCCTCATAACAAGGTTGTGCGGCCCGTAGGCTAGATTTACCCTAGCTGGTCAACCAGGAATAAATCACTATATTCCATAGGTCGATCTGCCCACCTCAACCCATATCTGGATGGGGAGCCTAACCTCTTCAGGGGCCTAGGTGAACGACCTTACCACATATTATCTAAATAGGTGGTTGCACTCATAAAGTAACATAGTATCTGTAGCAACGGTACCGTGCTCTGTAGCTGCAAGTCCAACAGGGTCTATATATATATATATATATATATATATATATATATATATATATATATATCTGATTTACCATTATTCTGAAGTACTGAAATATCCATGATACTACATAAACTGTAATTGTAGTTCATACGTAACACTGAGAACTGTACAATCATAACACTATCATCTGCATAATCATAATACTGAAACTGCATAATCATAATACTGATATTCGTGTAATCATGGTACTGAGAATCATAAAATCATGGTACTGAAATATCTTAAAATCAAGATACTGAAATATCGTAAAACATATCTTCGTACAATATTCTTATTCATAAGCCACACGATACTTTAATTCATAATTTTCGTAATTAAATAAACTGTATAACATTTTAAAATACCTAGCATAGCATATTTCCCTTACCTGACGACTAGAAAGCCCCCTACGATTTACTAGCCTAACACATGCAAGGCCTCCTACACAACACCCTGAAAATAATATTCGCTAGAATCAAATATTAGTATTTTTCTACCTATATCATTTCCTATAACTGTCATAAGACCAAAAACAGGTTAAAAGGTCTTACCCTGAATTTGGGATGAAATCTCACTCAATTCCACCGACGATCCGCCCTAGCAAACTTGAAGAGAAATTCGCCAAGAGCGTCGTGGTGGCTTCAGATCGTCGATCCGGTGACTAACGGGGCTAGAATCAAATAGAGAAGAGAGAGAAAGAGGTAGGAGAGAGAGAGAAGCCATAAATTATGATAAAAATCTGAGTTTTTCCTACTTATAGGGTCAGATTCGTCGACGAGACATGTCACCTCGTCGACGAAACCTTGTATTCGTCGACGAAATTCAGAGTAGCCCGAACTGTTTCTCGGTATTTTCTCGTCAATGAAACCCTGTGTTGATCGATGAATTTTCTTCTGCACTCATCGATGAACCCTTGTATTCGTCGACGAGTTCTGGTAGTTTCCTAAAATTAAAATTATCCCCAAAAGTCTACGACCTCCTTTTGTTTCTATATCTATTTTCTTCCCTCTTATTATTATTAAAATGCTATTACTCTTCAGGTCACTACAAATGCATCATCAATAAAAACAACAACAAACTGGTCTAGGTATTGGTGGAAGACTCTGTTCATCAAGTCTATAAAATACCGCAGGAGCATTCGTCAAACCAAACAGCATAACAAGAAACTCGTAATGCCCGTACCTGGTCCTGAAGGCCGTCTTCAAGACGTCTTCTGCTTTCATTTTCACTTGATGATGGTCGGATTTGAGGTCAATCTTCGAATACACCGGTGTACCCTGGAGCTGGTCAAAAAAATCGTCGATGCGGGGTAGAGGATACTTATTCTTGATTGTCACTTTATTAATCTCCCTATAGTGTATACACATCCTCACAAACCTGTCTTTTTTCTTCACAAATAAAACTGGAGCTCCCCGTAGAGATACACTAGGTTGTATAAAGCCCTTATCTAGTAGATCTTGCAACTGATTCTTCAATTCTGCCAACTCCGCTAGCGCCATCCGATAAGGTACTTTAGAAATCGACGCTGTACCTGGAAGTAGATCAATAGGAAAATCTACCTCACGATCAAGTGGCAAGCCTAGTAACTCATTTAGGAAAATATCTGTAAATTCCTTTACTACAGGCGTGATAGCAAGTTTCAATTCATTCTCTAACATCTCCTTCACAACTGCCACAAACCCCTGACAACCACTTAGCAGTAGTCTCCTAGCATGGATAGCTGAAACTAGCTGAGGCAGGGATTGTACCAGCGATCCTAAAAACCTGAATTTTGCTTTCCCCGGAGGTCTAAATATTACTTCCTGTGCTCGGAAATCTATGCTGGCAAAATTAACTGCTAGTCAATCCATGCCGAAGATCACATCGAATCCATGCATATCTAGCACTATCAGATCAGCAGACAAAATTTCCCCTTGAACATCAACTGAACAACCCCTGAGTACTTTACTACATCTCATTACAAATCCAGTCGATGTAGACACTAATAGTTCAGTATTCAACAACTGTGTTTTTGCCCCACACAGTTTAACATACCTCGAAGATACGAACGAGTGTATAGCTCCTGAATCAAACAATGCAATAACTTTAAAAGAAATCATAATAACCATTCCTATCACCATGTCACCTGCCGTCTCAGCCTCACTCGGCATCAGAGTAAACACCCTGGCTGGAGCCGCATTCCTCTGCTGGCCCCCACGTGGCCCCTGATAACCTCCTCGGTATGGTCTGGGAGCTGGAACTGCATCTGGTGGGGTAGGGCAGTCTCGCACCATATGCCCCGATCTACCACATCAATAGCACTCCACCCCTCATGCTCGACACTCTCCCTAGTGTCTCCTACCACAAGTTTGACAGACAAGAAGACTCTGCCCTTCTTGCACCTTGTGTCCTCCCGTCTTCTGCCTCTGCCCTCTGCCATGATTACCTCTCCTCCATTGATTATGTCTAGGACCCTGTTGGTAGCCCGTAGATACAGATTTTTTCCTCTATCCCTACTCCTCTGCACCGAGATGCTCACCAATCTTTGCCAAGGCTACCCTGTCGACTAACTCAGCAAAGTCCTGGATTCGTAGCACCACCACCTACTTAAATATACTCCGCTTCAAGCCTATCTCAATCTGCCTCGCTTTCTTCACCTCATCAAGGATAATGTATGGGGCGAAACAAGAGAGTTCAATGAAACGCGCCGCATACTACTGGACAGATAGCTGTCCCTGCTTCAGACTCAAGAACTTTTCTACTTATTTCTAATCCTCAGTCCTACATTTTAGGAACACAACTCGACAATAGCTTACTATGGTTTTCTTGAAATCATCACTCCAGGAAAAACACAGAAACTACCACAGAAATCCTACCTCTAGACTGTAGAACAAAACCTTAAATCATTTCCTATACTCTGGTATTGTTTCTGCTGCATTCTAAAGTCTACAGAACCTAACAACCTAGGCACTGATACCAAACTGTGACGACCTGCTTAATTTTCACAATTTTTTTTTTCGTAATACAATAAAACCCAGCAGATCATAATCCACCTGGGCCTGTAGGTACCAGGGATACATCAAAAGTATAGTACGGAAGCCTAAGCAGCAAGAAAACATAAAATCATATACATCTCATTATACCATACATCACAAAACTAGACTTACTACAACCACTATTTTTATATACACACAGTACACAACCCAAAAGATATTTTAGGGTCATCCCACAAAATACATCCGACCCTATCAAAACACTTACCCTTTTGGAAGGGTAGATCAACCGTACTAGATCAGCGGGGCTTTACCCGCTTTCCTATCAGGGGCTCCTGAAATGTTTATAAAATTCGGGGTGAGACACCTCTCAGTTAGAGAAATAAACTAACAATAGTGTGTGGCAACATGAGCATTTCTGTGATATACATATAATCATAAACATAACCAGTAAAACTGTATATACATCATTTCTGGGAAAACATGTATAATCCACATGACAGAACATAATGGTTTCCATAGCATAATTCATATCATATAAATAATAATACGAAAACAATTCTGGTAGGTTAGCTGGATGTTGTCTTGTATTACCCCCACATGACTGGGTTGTGTGGCCCGAAGGCGAAACCTGACAATGGTTGGCCAACCACTGCTAAGTCAAAAGTACAGTCTGTAAGTTTGATGGGTCTGCCAGACCTGTTCCGTACACCAGGGGCACTCACACACTTCTTGAAAACCACATCGACCATCCAATCTCACACCACTCCGTACAGCGGCGTTAACACAAATATCACGATCATGATGACCATGGACACATAGCAACGGTACCGTGCAAGTGCTAGCCTAAACAAAGCCAACTAGGTTCTGATATCATATAACATATACTCAAAATGTGATACATGGATATTTCATATCATTAATTATCAAATCAATCACATCATTTTGCATATATACGTATATCATGAAAATCATCAGTCCGTACGCTGGTATTTCACATTTTACCATAGCTCGACCCATACGCTGGCAAATCATATCCATAACATAGCCCGTACGCTGGCAAATCATTTCCATAACTCGGCCCGTACGCCGACAAATCATATACATAGCTCAGCCTGTACGCCGGTAAACATATATAAAAATCTCGGCCCGTACGCCAATTTTCATTATAAAAATCCATATCATTAACACATTCCCAGAAAATAGTATTTCATAACAATTTCTACTCATGCCATACTAAACAGGTTTTTTGTATATTTAACATACCATCATTTTCAACAGTATTTTCCCAAATATAAATCATATATATAAATATATATTTATTTTTCCTAAAATCAAATGTTGTAACAATATACATATTTTCACAAAATTACTAGCTTAGTTTATCCCCTTACCTGTGTCCTGAAAAGCCCCTAAAAGAAATACTTCTACACCCGCAGGGTTCCCCGCTCAATACCCTAAAAATTACATTCCCCAGAACTAAAGTTTAGTATTTCTATGCATACTACACTTTCTACAACTATAAAATAACCAAATACTGAGTAGATAGTCTTACCCTGGATTTGGGATGGTTTCCAACTCAACCCCACCGACGATCCGCTCCGGCAGACTTGCAGATAACTTTTCGAGGAGCGTCGTGGTGGCTTCAGATCGTTGAACCGGCAGAAAATCGGCTCGAGATCTTAGAGAGAAGGGTAGGGAACCGAAGGATGAGAGAGAGAGAGAGAGAGTTTCTGTGCAGAAAATGAACTGAAAAATCACACTTAACCCTATTTATACCGCGGGATTTGTAGACGAGCCACGTCACTTCGTTGACGAGTCCTGTAGAAAGTTCATTGACGAACTTCAACCCTCGTCAACGAATTTCAGGCTTCCAAAAATCCTCTCTCGGTATCTTCTCGTCAACGAGACGGAACTTCGTCGACGAGATCCTGAAGAACCCTCGTCGACAAAACCTCTGTGTTTGTCGACGAGGCCTGGAAAATTTCTTGGGATTATCCCATCCAAAATGCAACGTCGTTGGCTGCCTCCTTCTATTCCTGTTTCCAATTCCCTTTCTTTTTATTATTTAAATATCATTATTCTTCGGGTCGTTACAGGTTAACCACCATAGGCTCAGATATCTGTCTTGAGGCCGAGGGTGTGAAATACCACCTATGATTCCGGTTGGTCACCGAAGGGTGTGAGTTTGCACAATGTTTGCACCAGTTGAACACTGTGGGGTTTAGGCTACGCTAGGTTACCGGAGGCGTCGTGTCATATGGCCGGCTTAGTCCGAAAAGTGTGACAACACTAGACCGAGGTGTTTTGTGAGATGTATACTGGAACTATATTGTGAAAATACTGGAATTGTGAAATGTTTATGTTTTACTGTTGAAATAACACTCATGTACTAATATAACCTATTTCTCCCTTACTGAGAGGTGTCTCACCCATATTATACAAATGTTTTTCAGGTCCCTCGAGTAGCTGACACTAGTGTCCTAGCGTTTCAAGAGCGTGGTTGTTGGTTAGCTTTGTAGGAGTACTTGTGTAAGTACTGCTCTTTGGCCGGGTTGTCATTTTGGGTTATATAGACACCTGGGGTATGTTATGTATTTTGGGAATTAGATCCTGTTTTTGTGTAGAGTCTTTTATGGTATTATGATGTAATAGGTTTGAAGTGAAGAATAGCTTCCCAAGAGGGGGGGGGTGAATTGGAAATCTTTTAATTTTATTTGATTTTTAAGTTTTCTAATTTTAATAACCCAACAAAATTAGAAAACTTAAGAAAACTGGAATTTAAAATAATAATTCAATCAATGTAATCAATCAATCAATAACATTTAGGCTTCCGTTGTTTTCCCTGTAACCTTTTATTATTCACTTTACTTGATTAAGATTTCCGCAAATTAATCAACGTACTCCCTTTTTGGGTTTCCGCAAAAGATTAATCAAAACGTACTTTCTATTGATCAAGAACTTAATTTAAATCCTGCAACCTACACTCATAAATTTTATAACAAAAGCGAATAAAGTATGTAAATTAAAGTAGAGAGAAGGAGACAAGAGTTTTTACAAGGTTCGACTTCAACACAGCCTACGTCTTCGCCTTTGGCAAAAACACTAAAGGATTTCACTATCTTAGTTCCTTTACCTGGTGGAACAATACCAACTTACAATGCACTCCTTCAATTAGGCTAGAGCCCACCTCTCCAAATAACAACCCCTTATTTGGCTCAACAATTCAACAACTCAGAATCGTTTAAGAAAGATAACGAAGGAATATGTGTACAAAAGAGAACCCTCACAGTAGAGTGAATTAATACACCAATAAGCTCACTTTATACCTCAAAGTAATTTAAATATAAGAAATTTCAAGCTCAATTACTTGGTATGGATTATCAAATAATTTTCCAAAGAAGATAAAAATTTTGATCGTTGGAAAACTTAATTTCAGAATGTAAATCGATTTCAGATCAGAGAATTTATCTTAAAAGAATTTCAGATCCTTTAAAAACAAAATTTTGAATACTTGAAGATTAGTTGATCTAAAACCTTTAAAAAAAGACTTACTTTGATTTAAAAGCCTTTGAATATCTCTGGATCAGAAAAGTTGTTGAAAAGCACTTGATCTGGAAACTTTAGAGGATTTCTCAATTTCAAAATTCTTTTGAATATTTCATCAAAGTTCTTTCTCTCTTTCTTTATACTTTCTTTTCTCTAATTTAAAATGTTTGAGATTAGAACTATTTATAGAGTTTTTTGAAATCATCCATTACTCCCAAAGATTCCTAAAATTTATTTCCAAATATTTTGAAATAAATATGTTTAAAAACATGGTTTAAAAAATCTTCTCTTTTTAAGCCCTTTTTATTTATTAAAAAAAATACTTTTTAGAGTATATATGATTAAAAAAAATATTTTTGATTTTCCAAATATTTTGAAATAAATATGTTTAAAAACTTCATTATTTCAAAAAAAATTTCTTTTCTTAAACCCTTTCTTTTTATGGATTTAAGAAATATTCTTTAGAGTATATATATATATATAAACATATTTTTGAATTTTTATGAGCTTCAAATTTCTTTATACTTAAGATTTACTTTGAAGTACTTACATTTGAGAATATCCTTTAAAGTATAATCTAGTCTTCAAAACTTGTTCTTCTACCATATTTGTAGTTGCATTCTTTCCTTTGAGCTTTTCACAATATGACTTCATTCTTCATGCTCTTTGTAATCCATGAACTTTCTTATACACTTGAGCTCTGTTATTTTCCTGAACACTTTTACTTGAAACATATTAAATATATCATTTGATTTGTTATCATCAAAATAAGAATTGTGAGCCTTATTAGGCCAACAAGGTTGAATTATTCTGCTGCTTATTGTGGATAGGGTATACGTGAATCCTATGGGGCCGAACCCTTATATTGTGTAGTATCATGGATGGTTGTATGATACAGGGACAAGTTAGGTAACTAAATCACACCTTGGGACCCATTTCTGGGTTCGGGGCATGACATATAGTCCCCTAGTATGATTTGTGGATGAAAAGGGTGGAATCATGCAGGCTGGAAGTGAATTCAAAATCTCCAACAATGGTACTAAACTTGGCAAACCAAGCTTGAGAAGCTTGCTTGAGTTCATACAGAGCCTGACGAAGTGTAGACTTGATGCCGAAGATGATGAGAACCAGAAGGAGGACACATAAACTTCTTTAGTGAGTTCACCATAAAGAAAGTCATTCTTCACATCCATCTGAAATAGACCCTAACGATGAACGACAACAACTGCAATTAAGCTACAGACTGAAGTGAGACAGGCAACTGGGGTAAAGGTCTCCTCATAGTTGATCCCATATTCCTAGGTAAACCATTTTGCTAACAAGTGAGCTTTGTACCGTTCAATGGACCCATCAAAATGAGTTTTGATTTTGCAAACTTGCAACCCAGAGCATATTTGCCAGTTGGCAGGTCCACGAGATCCCAAATGTGATTGTTTTCGAGTGCTTGTAGTTCCTCATCCATTGCTTTCTGCCAAAAAGGGATAGAAATAGCTTCATGATAAAACTGAGCTTCATGATGAGTAAAAATAGTGAACAAAACAAAGTCACGAAGATGAATAGAAGGAATTTTTACCCAATCACTTCGCTAAGGAGGGAGATCAAGAGCTATTGGAACGGATCCATCAAAAGAGACAAGTTGCTTAAAAGTGGCAAGGTGGATGACTTAGGTGGAGTATCTGGAGACATGTTAGGTGGTAATGACTTATATAATAAAGAGATAGGATGTGTTGCTAGGGAAGTTGACTCATAAGAAGAGCTTGTCGCAGGAGTATTAGGAAAAAGATCTGTGGGGAGATCAGTGAAGAGTAGAGAGGTATTGTCGTGTGACAGTTGAAACTTGGATATGGAGCCAAATATCTTGTGTTCCCAAAAAACAACATGACGTGACACTCAGAGATGTTTGGAGTGAGGATCCCAACATCTATAGCCTTTTTTTTTCAACACTGTATCCCAAAAAACAACATAAATGGGATCTAGGTTCCAATTTGGTACGCTCATAAGGCTAAAGGAATACAAAACATACACAACCAAATACCTTAAGAGTGTAATAGTCGAGAGGGCGACCATAGAGACGCTAAAAGGGTGATTAATTCCCAATGATGGGAGAAGGCACGCAGTTCTTGGTGTAAACAGCTGTAAGAGCAGCTTCACCCCAAAAACATTCAGGACACAAAATAGATATGAGAAGAACACGAACGGTATTGAGAATGTCTTGGTGTTTGCGCTCAACACACCCATTTTGTTGAGAGGTGCTGGGACACGAATGATGATAAAGAGAGCCATGTTGGTGAAGAAAGTTAAGGACTTGAGAATCTGTGTATTCAGCTGCATTGTTTGCACGAAACACTTTGATATTGTAATAAAATTGAGCTTTGACCATTGTAGCAAAATCAAAGTACAACTAGGGTAATTCCGATCGATTACACATAAGAAATATCCAAGTGTAACGGGAGTAATCATCAATAAAAATTACAAAATATCAAGAGCCTCCCATATTAGCAGTGGGAGATGGGCCCCAAACATCATCGTGAATTAAGTCAAATGGTGCAGAAGAAGAAGAGTCACTTTTGCGAAATGGAAGTGCAAATTGTTTTGCAAGTTGACAAGGAAGACAATCAAATTGTTCTTTATTAACAAGCCCTAAATTACCATTAGACACTAAGGTTTGGAGGTGACCAATAGAAGCATGACCAAGACCTGTCACTAAACTTCTCTTGTATTCTCTCTCTCTCTCTCTCTCTCTCTCTCTCTCTCTCTCTCTCTCTCTCTCTCTCTCTCTCTCAATATGGTGTGAGAACCACTATTTTCTTTTAGTGGTCCTTGGCTTATCAAGAGTTGAGCATGCTATGTGATTGCAACTATTATTAATTGACCCTTCACATCAGAAAGACTTCTTGTATATCCTCCTCATACCTGTCTGGCTGCCTCTAGTCGCTGCTCGCCTCTGGGTGCAGCCACTGCCTTCGATCGCCGCTGCTCCTCCCCAGTCACTACCTCTGACTACAACCGCCTATCTCCGCTCGTCGCCTCCTACCAAAGTCACCCGTTTTTAGCTGTCACCGCCCTCCTTTAGCCACTATTGTCGCCTCCGTACACTATAGAGCATCTTGTGGCTTCAAAACCCATTGCCATCGTTGTGGAAGGCCCCAACTACACTATATGGGCTCAGACTATGTCAAGCTTTCTTAAGGGCAGAAATCTTTGGCAATATGTCACTGGCGATATCACCAAATTGGAGAAATTGATGGTGAAGCCAACATCAAATACATAGGCCGTCTTGAGGAGTGGAATAGGAAAAACCACCAGATCATCACTTGAATTCGCAACACGTGCATACACTCCATTAGTCTCTAGTTTGTGGTTGCAACACGTGCATTCTATTTCTGATGCGAAAGATCCACTTATAGTGGCAATCACAAAGCATACTCAACTCTTGATAGGCCAAGGACCACTAAAAGGAAAGAGTGGTTCTTATACCATATTAAGAGAAAGAGAGAGAAAGACAATACAAGAGAATAGAATTGTATTAAATGGTACGATTTGTATACAAGAGGGGTATCATTATTATAGTCTAGTTTAAGGAAAAAGTTTGTTTACCAAATCAATGTGGACAAGTGTTATATTCATTAACACTAGGACAGTAGCACCCTAGTATTCAAATACATCCACACAGCACATAACATCTTATTGACTACTCTTGAAGCCATGTTCATCCTAAAACTCCAAGACAGTATTTAGTATCATCTACCAAACCAACACCGCCAACAAGAAATTCATCTCCACTACTGGACTGGACTCTGCTTAATTGGATTGGGCTGGAGTTACTAAAATTAAACTTACTACTACAAGTAGACAATACTCTAGTTAAGCTCAATTGAAAAAGGCCGAGTGACAATTGTAACAACCCGAATAAAAATGAGAATTAAATGATAAAAGGAAGGGAAATGGAAAGCAGAAACAGAAGGAGGCAGAGTGTTCGTCGACGGCATTGGATTTTGGAAGGATTAAACAAAGGGAAAACAGCAGGTTTCGTTGACGAATATAGGGAATTCGTCGACGAACGACGATGAAGGCTTAAGAAAATTCGTCGACGAAGACTGAATTTGGTCGACGAAGAAATACTGAGAGGGGGTTTTGAATCGATTGAATTTTGTCAACGAGGACTGAATTTCATCGATGAAATTAATGAGAGTTCATCGACGAAGGACATGACTCGTAGACGAATCTTGTTCTATAAGTATGGAAAAATTCGATTTTTAACTTACAAAAGAAGCCAACTCTTCTCCCTCTCTCTCCTCTTCGGTTTTCTCTCTCTTTCTTCGATTCTGGGCCAAATCTTCGTCGGATCGACAGTTTGAAGTCACCACGACGCTCCTAGGGAAGTTCTCTCCAAACCTGCTGGAGCAGATCGTTGGTGAAAGCAAGTTAGGAATCATCCCAAAGTTGAGGTAAGGCTTTTTAAGTCAAATTTGATCTTATGGTAGTTGTAAGAAATGATGTACACATGAAAATACTGAAGTTTAATACTAAAAATTTTCAGTTTCAGGGTATTGGTCAGGAAATCTTACGGGGGTTAGACTAGATTGTTTTGGGGGCTTTCTCAGTAGTCAGGTAAAGGGATGAACTAAGCTAATATTTTGTGAAAAATGTATGTATATTATTATTGAATTTGATTTCATGGAAATGAATATATATATATATATATATATATACATATATATATATATGATTTATATTTTGGAAAATGAGGTTAAAATGATGGTATGTCAAATATGTGGAAAATCTGTTCAGTGTGGCATGAGTATAAAATGTCTGAAATACTGTTTCTGGAAATGTGATTATAATATGGATTTTATGACGGAAAAACCGGTGTACGGGCCGAGATTTTTATGATATGTTTGCCGGCATACGTGCCATGCTATGATGTGATTTGCCAGCATACGGGCTGTGTTATGATGTGTTTGTCTTGTCGGCGTACAGGCCGTGCTATGATGTGATTTGTCAGCGTACGGGCTGTGCTATGATATGTTTGTCGGCGTACGGGCCGAGATTTTTGTGATATGTTTGCCGGCGTACGGGCCGATGATTTTCATGATACATGTATATATGCAAAATGATATGATTGATGTGAAAATAAATAATATGAGATATCTATGTATCACGGTTTTAGTATATGTTATATGATATCAGAACCTGGTTGGCTTGGTCTAGGTTAGCACTTGCACGATACCGCTGCTATGTGTCCATGGTCTTCGTGATCATGATATTTGTGTTAATGCCGCTATACGGAGTGGTGTGAGATTGGATGGTCAATGTGGTTATTAAAGAAGTGTGCTGTGATCGCCCCTAGTGTACGGACCAGGTCTAGCAGACCCATCGGACTTACAGACTTTGTGATTGACTTGGCAGTGGTCGGCCAACCAATGTCAGGTCCCGCCTTTGGGCTACACAACCCAGTCATGTGGGGGTAATACATAACAACAGCCAGCTAACCTACCAGAAATGTTTTTGTGATATAATTATTGTATGAGATGAGATATGTTTATGAAAATACAGTATGTTCTGCCATGTGTTGATATATATATTGTCACGACCTGCTCATTTTCCACATATTTTTTTTTTCAATAATAATATCATCATAAAATCAATACTACATATACCACAATCCAGCTCAGCAGGTCATCATCCACCTGGACCCGTGAGTACCAGAGATATAACAGAACATACAGCAGAAGCCTACGCAGCAGAAGGTATAAAATCATATACATCTCATCATAATGTGCATAACACATACCAGAGTACTACAAACACTATCTCTCAGTATATACATCCCAAAAATGAATCTAGGGACAATTCCCACAAAAACATACTATCCCTACCAAAAGCTTACCCTTCAAAAAGGGCAGATAATCCACACTATGTCAGCGGGGCTTTTCCCGCTCTCCTATCTGGGGCTCCTGAAAAGTTTATGAAATTTAGGGGTGAGACACCTCTCAGTAAGGGAAATAAACTAATACTAGAGTGTGGCAACATGAGTAATTCGTGTTCAACATATATCATATATAACACATTTAGTACTGTTTCATCAAATTTGGGAAAACATATATATATATAAATCAACATGGCAGAACATACTGTATTTTCATAACATATCTCATCTCATAACATAAAAATCATCCTGGTAGGTTAGCTGGTTGTTGTCATATATTACCCCCACATGACTGGGTTGTGTGGTCCGAAGGCGGGACCTGACAATGGCTGGTTGACCACTACCAAGTCAATAGTCTAATCTGTAGGTCCGATGGGTCTGCCCAGACTGGTCTATACACTAGGGACGATAACAGTACACTTCTTGAAAATAACCACATCGACCATCCAATCTCACACCACTCCGTACAGCGGCGTTAACACAGATATCATGATCACGAGGACCATGGACACATAGCAACGGTACCGTGCAAATGCTAGCATAAACCAAGCCAACCAGGTTCTGATATCATATACATATACTGAAACCGTGATACATAAATATCTCATATCATTTATTTTCACATTAATCATATCATTTCACATATATACATGTATCATGAAAATCATCGGTTCGTACGCCGATATTACACATTTTATCATAACTCGGCCTGTACGCCAGCGACACATAGCACAGCCCGTATGCTGGCAAACAGTAATCACATAGCATGGCCCGTACGCCGGCAAATCACATCTCATAGCACGGCCCGTACGCCGGCAATCACACTCACATAGCACGGCCCGTACGCCGGTAAATCACAGTCACATAGCACAGCCCGTACGCCGGCAAATCACAGTCACATAGTACGACCCATACGCCGGCAAATCACATAAAAATCTCGGCCCGTACGCCGGTTTTCCATCATAAAAATTCATATCATCGACATTCCCAGAAAAACAGTATTTCACAACATTTTTACTCATGCCACACAATAGATTTTCCACATATTCAACATACGATCATTTTCATAGTATTTTGCAAATATAAAACATATATATATATATATATATATATAAACATATACATTTTCCATAAATCAAATGATAAATATATATATATATATATATATATATAAGCATTTTCTCAAAAATGTAGACTAGCTTAGTTTATCCCCTTACCTGATTCCTAGAAAACCTCTAATAAAACTGCCCCGCACCCGTAGGATTCCTAACTCAACACCCTGAAATTGAAAAATTTCAGAATTAAAGTTCAGTATTTCAAAGTATACAATATTTTCCTCAACTGCCAAAAACTCAAATATTGAGTAGAAAGTTTTCACCCAAAAGCATTCAAGTTTAACACCCGAGGGGTTCCCTGACCAATACTCTGAAACTGAAAACCCCCAGTATTAAATTTCAGTATTTTCATGCCACAACATTTCTTCTAAGTAGCGCAAGACCAAATATGGCTTAAAAAGTCTTACCTCAACTCTGGGATGATTTCCAACTAGTTTTCTCCCACGATCCACTCCAGCAGATTTGGAGAGAACTCCGCTAGGAGCGTTGTGGTGACTTCGGATCGTTGATCTGGCGTAAAAATAGCCCAAAAATTAAGAGAGAGAGAGAGAAAGTGTGTGAGTGAGCCGAAGGGGAGAGAGAGAGAGAGAGAGATTTCTTAAAAAATGAAATAATTCCCAGATTTCCGTATATATAAAACAGGGGATTTCGTCGACAAGTCCGTTCTTTGTCGACGAGTCCTTCACAAATTTCGTCGACGAGACCCTGTATTCGTCGACGAAATTCAGGCTGCCTCAGAACCTTTCTCGGTATTTTCTCGTCGACGAAGCCCTGTGTTCGTCGACGAAATCTTTAAAGCCTTCGTCGACGAATCACTTGTATTCGTTGACGAAGCCCTGCTGACTCCCTTTCCTTTAGTCCTTCCAAAGTTCAATGTCGTCGACAAACGCAAAGCGTTCGTCGACGGCCTCCTTCTATTTCCGGTCTCTATTTCCCTCTCTTTATTATTTGATTACCATTTTATTCGAGTCGTTACATATATATATATATATATATATATATACACATATATATATATATATATATATATATGTTTTCCAGATTTGACGAAACAGTACTGAATATGTTATGTATGGTATATGTAGAATACAGAATATTCATGCTGCCACACATTGGTATTAGTTTATTTCCCTTACTGAGAGGTGTCTTACCCCTAAATCTTATTAACTTTTCAGGAGCCCCACATAGGAGAGCGGGAAAAGCCCTGCTGATATAGTACTATTTATCTGCCCTTTTTGAAGGGTAAGTTTTTGTAGGGACGGTTAGATTTTGCGGGGAATGTCCCTAAATATGATTTTTGGGATGTATATACTGAGATACAGTGATTGTAGTAACTCTGGTGTTGTAATGCATGTTATGATGAGATGTATATGATTATATGTTTTCTGCTGCTTAAGCTTCTGCTATATATTCTGTTATATCCCTGGTACCCATGAGTTTAGGTGAATGGTAACCTGCTGAGCTGGAATGTATGACGTTGATATTATTATTATAAAAAAAAATGTAGAAAATGAGCAGGTCGTGACAACAATCTTCTTCAGTAATATCTTTGTTGAATCCCAATAGACATTTATGAGGAAAGGGATTGGTAGGAATGTAAATGAGGCATGTTTCGAGCTCTAATATGATCTCCCTTAAATGATTATATATATCTCTAGGACCTGAATCTACACTTCACCTACTATAAAAAAAAATGAGTAAATAAAACACTAAATTTTATATCGTTAAAATATAATACTTAATCTATATTCAATACAATAATACTATCGATAAACCTAACCTTATTCCTTATATATATATATATATATATAACCCCCCAACTTTGGAAAAAGGTTGGAGTTCTCTTCCAGAAAAGCCTGCATCTTTGTTTCTTTTCATCCTTCCTTTGCTCATCTCTTTTCTTTTTCCTTTTTTCCCTTGCAAAAGTGGCCCCTTTTCCTTGCAAAGAAGTATGGAAAAGTATAGCGGTCATAAATAAAGAGCTTCTGCATAATAATGATAACATTGCCATGCTCCATTCCTTCTTCAATCTGCGAAGGCTTTTTGAGTTTCTGACTCTGATGACAATAACATCCGAACAGGGTCATAATAATAATAATAACAATAACAATAATAAATCAAGTCCTAGATTCTCTTTAATAAAGAGAAGTTCTATATTTAATATTAATTATTAATTAATATTACATAATGAGATATATCAGTATTAAAGAGAGTTAAAATTATTCTTAAAACTTCACTTATTAAGTTTAAACTCTCATGTAAATTGATTTGATTGATAAGGAAAGGAAAATTGAGGTATTCACTTTTTCATATTTAATTATGAAAAAAAAAATTTTAAAGAATAAAATACATAATAAATTAATGAATAAAATTTTAATTTTATGTATATTTAGGGTTGAATTTTTCTTAATTTTTATTATATTAAAATAACTTTTTAAAATATTTTTTATGTAAAGAATAAAAATGATAAAAATATATTTTTTCTTATTCTTATTTTTTTCACACAAAATTTTGAAAGCAAAGAGTTTCCACATGTATCCCAATACTAAAAAAGTAAAAGTGCATTACGTAAGTGGAGCATGATTTGGATACAGAAAAGGTCTCCCTCTGGTTGCAATCAAATCATACCCCCACTGATACTTCAAATTCCTAGATTTTCACTCACTAAATGCTCGTATTAACTCCCATATCATCAGCTTTCTTGTCATCGGCTTGCTTGCACAAGACTTATTGTTCATACTACAATGGCTTCAATGCAAAGTTTGCCAAATTACCAGCAAACACAGGCAACTCCTCTTCCATCTTCTCCACCTGATCCAGTATTCCATCCCTACTAGCCTGTTCTCTTTCCGCCTTGGCCTTCAAACTCAATATCAGACTCCCCAGCCTACTTTTCTCCATCCTGTGAAACTCTGCTTTCTCCTTCAATTCCAGTACTTCAGATTTAAACAGTCTGAGCTCCATCATCACTTCAGAGAGCTCCACCAACCTTCTTCTCAGCAGAATCACGTTGTACCCGAGGCTCTGCAGGTCCTCCATTGTCTTCCACAGCTTCCCTGCATTGACCCAGAAGTTGTCCGCCCTCAAAGCCTGGAGTTGTTCCACCGTTTCTTCGAATGTCCGATCCCACCCGGATATCAAATTCTTTTGGGTTAGTTCAGAGTAGCGACGGAGATGTAGAAAATGAGGATTTTGAGGAATTCCCTTCAGAAATCGCGAAACTGTCGTTAGTTGCAATGGCGATTCCGAGACTGGTCTGGGAATTTCAACACTTCCTACTGAAGAATTTTTAATTTTATCTCCCTTCACATCTTCCGGTTGAGAATTTGCGTAACCGGGCATTACAGTACCTTCAACTGCTTTTCTTGCTATCTCCTGCTCTGTAATTGGTAATTTGATACGGTTAGGCACTTTGACTGGGTAGAAAATCATTCAATTTGGGACAACTAGGGGATTCGTATGACCATACGAAACACTACAAAACCTCACCAAAAGAACTGCTGAAGGAGGCACCGAACCAATACGGCGTTGCGGACGCCGCGGCCGGCCTCGGAGCAGAGGAAGCCGCAACATTAACTGGAGTGGAAATGGTACTGTTGAGGGGCTCCGACGAACAGCAGCTCCTACGGCCACGGGAAAAGGGATGGCGTCGGATTCTCTTCCCATGGTAACAATCAGGGGACAGTGAGAAGCCGCAGCTGGTGCTGCCGTTGCTCTTGTCTGAAAACAAAACAGAGAAAGTGTTTTTTGTTTTGTGAAAATGGAAATTCAGAGAATTAGTGGGGACTAAAATGCATAATAATTACCAGGAACGACTGAAGCAGACGAAAAAGAAAAGCAATTGGATGAGAGATCAGAAGAGGCAGAGTTGAATAAGCGTCCTGACATCGTCTGGAATTGGAAATTGGAAGAGACTTCCGTTCTTATATTTCGGGGAGAGAGGTCATTCCATCGCAGCGGAAATTGAAGAAGAAGCAAGCAGCAAATGAAAATGAAAATGGCACTCTGTTTTAACTGCAGGCTTTCTTTGTGAACAAGGAAAAGTCCGGCCTCTCTTCTAGGATGGGTGGGCAAAAGTTGCAGGTATGACAAATAGCAGAGCGCCACCAAAGCGTGAAAAAGTAAAGAAGTCAGGTTAATTGTAAAATTACTAAAGTGGTTATAAACTCATGACTTAAAAACAACGGTCTTTTTAGGAGTTTTTTCTCAATTTATCATTTTTAAAAATATATATATTAAATAATACCTTTCTCGAGAAAATAATTTCCGGAATAACTCTGATGTAATCTTGCTACTTGGAGTAGCGAAATTTACTACGTATCATTTCAAAAATTATTTTCTTCAAAAAGGTATTATTTAATATATATATTTTTTTAAAAAAAAAAAAGATAAATCAGGAAATAAATTTTCCTGCATAATAAATAAGGAAATAAATTCTTTTAATATATATATTTTTAAAAATAATAAATTGGGAAATAAATCTTCTACGTAATAAATCGGGAAATAAAACAAAATTTAAATATAGCTATTTTTTTCTATTTAATATATTTTTGAAAATTTTTTTTACTTAAAAAGTATTATTTTGTTCACTAGATTTAAAGATTTTTTATTTAGTTTATCTTATATCAATATAGAAAATGTATACACGATACTCATTTCTCTATTTGGTTCATAACAAAAATAAAATTTCTATATAAAATTTCCATGAGTTGTATGAAATGAAAATTTTCTAATTTTATAAGCATTGTCATATGTGAGCATAAAGATAAGAGTATCACATTTTTAAAATTTTATATTCCTCAAAATATAAAAATTGTCATCATATAGGGCTTTCTAATCACCAGTTAAATGTAAAAATAAATATCATGAAAACTTTAAAAAAAATTAATGGTCTATTTAGTTATGGAAAATATTTTTAATTTTTATTTTTAGTTTACAAAAAGATTTTTAAAATAGCTAATTTTTCATTTTTTTAGAAATTTTTTCTAAAATGAATTAACAATATAAAAAATTTGACACTATTTTCTTATAGAAATAGTTCTATTTTTTTTTAAATAATTAAAAATGACGTTCTTTATTTTTTAAAATTCATAAAGAAAAGGTAATAAATATTTTTTACTATTTTTTAGATTTCTAACTCTTGTTTTGTTAATTAAGACTTGAGAGCATGCACTCATATATTAAATTTTGATTTGTGAATTCAATTCCAAAATTAGTGATCAAATAAATTAATATGACAATTTATATATAATATATATTACATAAATTTTTAAAATAATATAAATATTATGATATCATTATTAATATTTTTATTATATATAATAATATTATAGCATATAAAAATTTATAGAAAGAATTTATTTCCGGATTTATTACGCAAAAGAATTTATTACGCGAAAGATTTATTTCCCGATTTATCATTTTTTTAAAAAATATATTAAAAAATTTATTTTCCTATTTATTACGCAGAAAAATTTATTTCCTGATTTATCATTTTTTAAAAATATATATATTAAACAATATTTTTTTTGGAAAATAATTCCCTCACTACTCCAAGTAGCGAGATTACATCAAGGTTATTCTGGGAATTATTTTCCAAAGAAAGGTATTATTTAATATATATTTTTTTTTAAAAAGACAAAGTGGGAAAAAACTCGTCTTTTTAGGGGAAATTATAGTGGGTGCGGGTCCTTCCAACGTGGCCCTGTACCAGTCTGCTGAATGCGTGATGCGTGGCTTATGCTGGAAAAATAACGTGAAGCCAACGCCGTTAATCCCAAACACAGACGCTGACAAGTGCACAACAACGCCGTTCATGCGATTCCCAACCTCCACCTTCGTCATGACGACCTCAACTCAACAAAGCCGGCCATGTCGGCCCCGTGGTCAAGCTCAGACCGGGAAATGTTTTTGACATTTTCGAAAACAAAATTCCCAAAGTAAAATAAAATTTGCAGCAGCCATCGAAATCTCCAACGCTGTCACGCCTCGAACCCGGAAATGCAACCGAGGGTGAAAATATAATCTAACCTGTCCCTATATCATACAAATCATCACAAATATAGTACAAAGGATGAGGGTCCGACCCCGTGGGGTTCCCAGGCACCCTAAACACATCCAATCATAATCATATACGCAGCGGAAAAAGTCATTCTATATCAACATATGTAGTACCATATCAGAGTCTATACAAAAGCAGAACATGGTTATAACAAAACGTACAAACTGGGTGCCCAAATACAACTCAAAATGGCAACCCAACAAAACTACAGTCCTAACACTTACCCAAGCGCTAACGCAGTACACCGGCCACTACGCTCCCTACACCAGGATGCTAGTTTCGGTTACCCAAAGGACCTGTAAAAATGTACGTACAGTAGGGCTGAGACACCTCTCAGTAAGGAAGAACACATGTTATATCGGTGTGTGACATTTGAGTGTTATCATGATACAACATACACGCAGTTAAATGCATTCCAGTACTAATTTACACAGTGCATACACGTACACATACGACGGCCATTTATACGCAGCCCCGTCACAATACATACACATGATCAGTAATCTTCAGTGTCGTCACACTCTTCGGCCCTAAGCCGGCCTGCGACATACGGCATTGGCCTATAGCCAACTCGCGAACACAGCGCCACCGACACATGGCTAGTCCCCAACTCCCATGGCATCGTACCGACACTAGACTGGTGGATCCACACCCTTCGCCTGATCTGCTGGAATAGGCTCACGCCCTCAGATATAGAGTCAGACACTCTTGCCTACATGGCAGGCAATAACACGCCCTCTGATATAGAGCCGGACACTCTCAGTACTTGGAATAATTTCGGAAACGCGTTCCTATAGCATTTCAACATATTACACACACATGCATGCTCATATAACCAAACAAACCACACTCATTTGATAATCTAAATCATGGTTTTCCAAAAAAATACAATTTAAACAAGTCAAGGCACGGTCATCCCAATATCACAGTATAAATCACACATATACTCGGTTTTCAACAAAATCTGGGATTCAGCCCGTCGCCCCCTTTTTCCCAAAACTGTAATAATGAAAAATCCATAGTTTTCCTCGTTAGATCCCCCCAAATGAGTAGCCAAAACACACATAGGACCGTGGACCACAGTTCCACTGAGTCCGATTTCAAAAATAACCAATATAAACATAGTTCTCCTTTCCTTAACCTCGTAAGCAATGCCCGAACTCCAAGGTCCCTAAACAGCGAACCGAATTCCAAAACCTACAAATCACAGTACAGAATATGTTCACAAGACAGTTACCTACAAATCTACTGGATCAGAATTGAAAATCGAGCCTTACCTCGATTTTACGCCAAAACCCAAAAATCTCTGAAACGAGATTCCGATCCGTAAAAGTTGTAGAAAATCCTTCAACGATCCTCGTGGTAGCTTCCGTTTTCCGATGTGGTCGACTGGGTAAGGCCGAAGAATGTGCAGGAGGTTCGAAGTTTTCTAGGACTAGTGGGTTACTATCGTCGGTTCGTAGAGGGTTTCTCTAAACTGTCTGAACCTTTGACTCGATTGACCAGGAAGGGAGTCCAATTTGAGTGGACCAATGATTGTGAGCAGTGCTTTCAAGAGTTGAAGCACCGGCTGGTTACTGCTCCAGTGTTGACCATTCCTTCAGGGGATGGTGGATTTGTGATTTATAGTGATGTGTCTCTGAAGGACTTAGGATGTGTGCTTATGCAGTAGGGCAAAGTTGTGGCGTATGCTTCTCAGCAACTGAAGGAGTATGAGAAGAATTACCCTACACATGATCTGGAGTTGGCTGCTGTTGTGTATGCACTAAAGATCTGGCGACATTATTTGTACGGGGTGTAGTGTGAGATCTTCACTGACCATAAGAGCCTCAGGTATTTCTTCACGCAGAAGGAGTTGAATATGAGGCAGAGGCGGTGGCTAAAGTTGATTAAGTACTACAATTGCACGATCAGTTATCACCCGGGGAAGGCAAATGTGGTGGCTGTTGCGTTGAGTCAGAAGTCAAGACCTACAGTTGTATCTGCGATTGTAACTCAGTGTCACATCAGATGGGATTTGGAGAGCTCAGGTATAGAGTTGGTGGTTGGTAATCATCAGGCTTATTTTGCTGGTTTGGTGGTCCAACCGACCCTATTTGAGCATATAAAATTCGCGCAGGCTAGTGATGTAGAGTTGGCAGAGGCTACGGAAAAGGTACAGCGGGGATTGGCTACAGAGTTTAACATCTCTGAAGGAGGTGTGTTGAGGTTTGGGACCAGACTGTGTGTTCCGAACGATGATGAGATCAGAAGGATGATTCTAGAAGAGGCGCATCGTTCTATGTATACGGTACATCCTGGTAGTACAAAGATGTATCGGGACTTGCGCGAGACCTTATGGTGGTCTGGTATGAAGAGGCAGATTGCTTAGTTCGTGGAGCAGTTTCTGATGTGTCAGCAGGTGAAAGATGAACATCAGAGGCCGGCAGGGCCGTTGCAGCCTTTGCCTATTCCGGTGTGGAAATGGGAGCATATTTCCATGAATTTTGTGACCGGTTTGCCACCAGCGCTTCACGGGCAGAATGCTATTTGGGTGATCGTGGATAGATTGATGAAATATGCTCATTTCATACCGATGAAAGTTAGCTATCCTTTGAGTAGGCTAGCAGATTTGTATGTGCATGAGATTGTGAGAATGCACGGGATACCGGTGTCCATAGTATCAGATCGAGACTCGAGGTTTACTTCCCGATTCTGGATGAGCTTGCAGGAGGCATTGGGGATGAAGCTTACTTTCAATACAGTGTTCCACCCCCAAACTGATGGACAGTTGGAGAGGACGATACAAATATTGGAAGATATGTTGCGAGCTTGTGTGTTAGACTTTGGTGGTAGCTGGATACAGTTTATGCCACTTGTGGAGTTTGCTTATAACAACAGCTTCCAATCTAATAACGGGATGGCACCGTTCGAGGCTTTGTATGGTCGGAGGTGTCGATATCCTTTGTGTTGGGATGAGGTTGGTAAATGTCAAGTGTTAGGATCTGAACTTGTGCAGCAGGCGTCTGAGAAGGTGGGTTTGATCCGGGAGAGGATTAAATTGACTCAGAGTCGGCAGAAGAGTTATGCAAATGTTCGTCGTCGTGAGTTAGAGTTTGAAGTGGGAGGTAAGGAATTTCTGCGTATTGCTCCGATGAAAGGAGTGATGAGATTTGGCAGGAAGGGCAAGCTGAGCCTGAGGTATATCGGACCATTCAAGGTACTTGAGCGAGTGGGTCCGGTAGCCTATAGAGTTGCATTACCTCCAGCACTTTCAAGGGTCCATGATGTGTTTCACGTCTCCATGTTGAGGAAGTACGTGTTGGATCCTTCATATGTGATTAGTTATTATGAGTTGGAAATTGGGGATACTTTAGCGTATGAGAAGATACCTGTTCAGGTTCTGGACCATAAAGTTCAGAAGTTTCGTACCAGAGAGATACCGTTAGTGAATGTATTGTGGCAAAATCACGAGGTTGAGGAAGCTTCTTGGGAACTGGAAACGAAAATACACCGGAAGTATCCACAGTTATTTTGAGCACTTGTACATGATCCTACTGTGGGTTGGGATAGGTGGTTAGTCGTCGGGAGTGTGAGTATTGTGAACTCCCAAGACTGTTGTATATGTAACCACGGTATTCCTCCACCATAAGTGAGGGTATGTATGTGTATGTGTAAGATGAGACTGCGCTGTGGTGATCGTCAGTTCGCTTTTGAGTTGTGTCTATGTGTATGTGTATGATGGGACTGCGCTGTGGTGATCGCCAGTTCGCTCTTAAGTTGTGTGTATTTGTATGTGTATGATGGGACTGCGCTATGATGATCGCCAGTTTGCTCTTGAGTTGTGTCTATGTATTTGATTGTATGTATGAATCTGGGAATGAGAGATAGCAAATTTCGAGGATGAAATTTTTGTAAGGAGGGGAGATTGTAAGAACCCAAAATATGAAAAAAGGGTTTAAGTATTAAGAGAGGGGCAAAATTGAAAATTTCTCGAGTCAAAGGGCTATAAAAGGAAATTCTCATTTCTTCCAAGCTAAGCAAACTTAGATTTTTATCTCTCTCTCTCTCTCTCTCTAAACCTCTCCCTACGCTTTCTCTTTAGAATTCTTCGCTGATCGTTGACGGAATCAGAAAACGGAAGCTACCACGAGGATCATGGAAGGATTCTCTACAACTTATACGGATTGGAATCTCGTTTCAGAGATTTTTGGGTTTCGGCGTAAAATCGAGGTAAGACTCAGTTTTCAATTATGATCCTGTAGATTTGTAGGTAACTGTCTTGTGAACATATCATGTACTGTGATTTGTAGGTTTTGGAACTCGGTTTGCTGTTTAGGGACCTTAGAGTTTGGGATTTGCTTACGAGGTTAAGGTAAGGGGAACTATGTTTATATTGGTTATTTTTGAAATCGGACTTGATGGAACTGTGGTCCACAGTCCTGTGTGTGTTTTTGCTACTCATTTGGGGGGATCTAACGGGAAAAACTATGGATTTTTCATTATTACAGTTTTAAGAAAAAGGGGGCGACGGGCTGAATCCCGGATTTTGTTGAAAACCGAGTATATGTGTGATTTATATTGTGATATTGGGATGGTCGTGCCTTTACTTGTTTAAACTGTATTTTTTTGGAAAACCATGATTTAGATTACCAAATGAGTATGGTTTGTTTGGTTATATGAGCATGCATGTGTGTGTGATATGTTGAAATGCTAGTAGGAACGCGGTTTCGAAATTGTCCCAGCTACTGAGAGTGTTCGGCTCTATATCCGAGGGCGTGTTATCACTTGCCATATAGGCAAGAGTGTTCGGCTCTATATCTGAGGGCGTGAGCCTATTCTGGTAGATTAGGCCGAAGGGTGTGGATCCACCAGTTTAGCGCCGGTACGATGTCATGGGAGTCGGGGACTAGCCATGTGCCGGTGGCACCGTGTTCGCGGGTTGGTTACAGGCCAATGTCGTATGTCGCGGGCCAACTTCGGGCCAAAGAGTGTGACGATACTAAAGATTACTGATCATGTGTATGTATTGTGACGGGACTGCGTATAAATGACCGCCATATGTGTGTGTGTGTGTGTATGCACTATGTAAATTAGTACTAGATTGCATTTAACTGCGTGTATGTTGTATCATGATAACACTCAAATGTCACACACCGATATAACCTATATTTTTCCTTACTGAGAGGTGTCTCACCTTTATTGTATGTACATTTTTACAGGTCCTTCGGGTAACCGAAACTAACGTCCTGGTGTAGGGAGCGTAGTGGCCGGTGTAGTGTATTAGCGCTTAGGTAAGTGCTAAAACTGTAGTTTTGTTAGGTTGTCATTTTGAGTTATATTTGGGCACCTTGTTTGTACGTTTTTTTAGAGTTATGTTCTGCTCTTGTATGGACTCTAGTATGGTACTGCATATGTTGATATAAAATGACTTTTTTTGCTACGTATATGATTATGATTGGATGTGTTTAGGGTGTCTGGAAACCCCACGGGATCGGACCCTCATCCTTTGTACTGTATCTGTGATAATTTGTATGATATAGGGACAGGTTAGATTATATTTTCACCATCAGCTCCCATTTCGAGGTTCGGGGCGTGACACATAAGCAATTATCCCAAATATAAATCTTAAACAAAAATCATCAATTTTCCAGTAATCAGACTATTCTGAAAATTATATAGATAAATAATAAATTTCATACGCTCGAAAATAACTGATTCACCTTAATAAAATACAGATATAATTTTATTCCCCCTTACCTGATTCCCTGAACCACGCCTATAGGACTCCCAAACTTATACCCGTGGCGCTCACCTGAACCCTGATTCAATCAAATCAACCCCAATAAAATATTATTTTAACATTTCCTAATTTACAATAATTAAATAACAATTAATTTCTAAATAACCCATTTATCCTAATTTTGGACTATTTCCTACAATGACCCCACGAGAAATTCGCTCTGCTAGACTTATAGAGAATCATCCCTAGATTCTCGTGGTAGTGTCTGATCGTCCATTTGGTTTAAAATTTAAGAAAATTTGAGGCAAAAATGAGAATTTGGCTTACCCCAGGAGATATGCCCACATTACTTCTATAACAAATCCACTTCGGTAGATATGTCGGTGGCGGAGAATGGAGTTCGGTGGTATCTTCGGATTTCCAATTGGGTGAGAATCCGTCGCGAAATCGTAAAAAGAAGAGGAGTGGAAAGCGTGAGAGAATATATATATATTTTTTCTTTCTTTCTCTTTCCTTCTAGTTCAGCGCATGAATCTTTTTTTTTTTTCCTTCTTTCTTCTCCTCTTCCAACTTCTCCAGAAACTTAGCTTTTAAGTTTCCTTTTTCCTTTTTTTTTTTTCTTTCCTTTATCCTATTTTAACCTTTTCATATACTTATATATACTTATATATATTACTTACATATATACTTATATATATATATATAATTAAATATACATATATATATATATATATCCAAAATCCTCAAATTTCTTAATTTTATTAATTTTATTAATAATAATTAATTAATTAATAATAATTTATTTTTTTATTTATTTTCCTTCTACTCTTTGTTTTCTCTAGAAAGCTTAACAACTAAGTTTTTTTTTTTTTTTTTTTGGGTCGTTACACGTGTAGTCAAGCCTACTACTATCAGATTGGTTCTCTCAATCGCTGTTTCATCTTGTTGGTCGATTCATCAGTTGGATGTTCAAAATGCTTTTTTACACGATACTCTTGATGAGCACGTCTTTATGATTTAACCACTTGGGTTCATACATCCTCATTTCCCTCACTATGTCTGTAAACTCAATTGGGCTCTATATGGTCTCAAACAAGCTCCCCGTGCCTGATATGCACGACTCAGCTCTCATTTGCTGGAATTGGGGTTTACTGTTTCAAAATCAAATGCCTCTTTATTTATTTATCGTCATCAATTAGCCACTATGTACTTTCTTGTCTATGTTGATGATATTGTGATTACTGGCTTCAGTCAGAGTGTGATTTTTCTCACTTCACCTCTATTATAAGCACTGATTTTCCACTAAAGGATCTGGGGAACTTACATTATTTTCTGGGTCTTGAATGTCATTGTAACTCTGCTGGTCTCATGCTTTCTCAACGAAAATATATTTTAGATTTGCTCAAAAATACGAACATGCTTAACTGCAAGCCGGTCAACACCCTTATGTCTTCATCCACAAAGCTATCTGCTTTTGACTCCACTCCTATACCTGATCCTATGTTATATCGTAGTGTAGTGGGAGTTTGCAATACTTACTCTTCACCAGGCTAGACCTCGCATTTTCTATCAATCGTGTTTGTCAATACATGCATGCTCCATGTGTATCTCATTGACAGAGTGTTAAGTGCATTTTACGCTACTTAAAGCATACTCTTCGTTATGACTTACTTCTGCAATCTTCTACACCCTCATCTCTGGCTGCCTACACCAATGCCGACTGGGCAGGGTGTCTTGACGACAGAAAGTCTACTGGTGGTTATTGTGTCTTTTATGGACCCAACTTAGTGTCATGGAGCTCCAAGAAGCAATCTACTATAGTCAGGTCCAGTACAGAGGCAGAATACAAGGCTCTTGCTCATGGAACTTGTGAATTACTGTGGTTACAATCTTTCTTATTTGAATTGGGTATTTTCTCATCCTCACCTCCAACACTATATTGTGATAACTTGGGAGCGACTTACCTCTCTATGAATCCTGTGATGCATTCTCGCACCAAACATGTAGATGTTGACTATCACTTTGCCCGTGATCGGATTTTGACCAAAGCCTTTCAGGTTTCATTTCTCTCAAGCAAGAATCAACTTGCTGATATTTTCACAACGCCCTTTTCATCTTCACTTCTCTCATATTGAGCCTCACTGTTCTTCTAGACTTGCTTGGCTAGGTGGGGCATATCAGCAATACCTAACAATCTCCCGCTTCAGAATATTGCTTTATGTTTTGAAAAGAATATTTTATGTTTCTTTTTTATTCTCTTCTTCTGTTAGTTTGTTGTAGGGAATATTTCTGACTTGCTGTCTATATAGGCATGTGATGAGTGTATGGAAAAATAATACAATACTATTTTGATTTATCTTCTTCGCTGTAGTTTCTCCTGTTCTTCCTTTTTTCAATTAGTAGGCAACATAAATAACATATATAGAACTAAACATTTCAACAAACAGGTAGTAGGCAACATACATTAAGACTTTCAATGGCTTTTTTTTTTCTTATGATTTCGTACTCGGGGAATAAAATTGAAACAAGAGGGGAAAAGATGAGGACAGACCTGAGCAAGCTTCTCGTGGGGAAAAAAAATATTTAACGACTTGCCCAACCAGACTTGCAAGAAAAATTTTGAAAATAAATTTGGGTTCATTGTTTTTTATACAAATAAACTTGGAAACAGACACATAGATGAGGGAGTACCGGTGGGTCGATTGCCTCTTCGGATCGGAGAGCCAAAAGTATGTTAAAAATAGCCTTCAACTCGAACCAGAAAAGCAACGGCTTCTTTGTCCGATCAATTGAACCGATCGAATCAATCCAGCCCGATTTTTAAAACTTTGGAAATAATAGTGCGAGGACAAGTCCTCCAATGAAATACAAAATTGTGGGGAAGGTAAATGGGGGAATACATATTTCTATAAATTAATTAAGTATTCAAAATTTTTTAAATATTAGTATCTAAAAAAATAGTTGTATCTATTAAAGTTATGTAGAATTTACATGTAAAGACTCACACTAAATCTACTACGAAAAATGTAAGTTTTAGTGATTTTGAATTAATACTTAATCCTTTAATTTAAACTTTCTTAAAATCAATTAAAATCATTCAACATAGGAAAATACAATTGATTGTATAAACATGATGTGGTTGGACCTAACCAAATGATTTTCTTCTCATACTTGTCACTTATATAGATTCAAGTTATAGCACGGCATCTTATAGTTACTGACTTCTAAATCTTATATGTACAGATACTTTTTCATATGTTTTCATCTAATTTAAAACTCACAAATGGTAAGATATCACCATAGCACATAGTTTAAACTAGTCTAATTTAACCCAAGTAAAATATTTATAAATTTTTTTTTTTGTTTATATTCAAATCATTATTGCCTTTGTTTGCTTTACTTTATTTTTCTTTTTTCTCTTAATTCAGACACTTACAAATATTGACATATTCAAAACTAACCGATTTGTATTATAATTATTTTCATTGATATATGTTTTTTTGGATGATTACAATTTTTTTTTTATTACATAGGAACTCCAGCCACCAACAAACCCTTAGGACCCTTTGGTGCAGCACCAAACTTACAAATCAGCGTCCTCCCCCTAAGTCTCGCTGATCAGGAAAAGTCTGAAATGCAGACACAGCTTTCGTGCATCAGTTAGACGTTCGGCCAACCCAACTCTCGAGATACATCTCCATTACCATCCACGGTCCCCGCTGGCTCATAGAGAACTCTCACCATTCACGATCCCTGCTGGCTCACAGAGCGAACTTTCACCATTCACGGTCTCCGCTGGCTCACAAAGTAAATTCTCACCATCCACAGATACTGCTGGCTTCATGCTTACTCTTCACCAGGTCAGACCTCGCATTTTCTATCAATCGTGTTTGTCAATACATGCATGCTCCATGTGTATCTCATTGGCAGAGTATTAAGCGCATTTTACGCTACTTAAAGCATACTCTTCGTTATGGCTTTCTAACTAGCATGTTGATTGGTTTAAGTTATTTTGTATTGTCGTAAAAATGAAAAAAGAACAAACTCATAAAATTGCAACTAAAACATTGACACCTAAAACTTTGACACCTCTCCCTTTTTAATTTGAATCTTTAGCTAAGATAAAGAATAATGCATATACCTAAATTAAAAAATAATGTTTTCATAAAAAGTCATGACATTCATAGGTTTTTCGTAATTTTGATAATTACCATGATGGTGAACAAATGAATTTATGACCTAATCAATATAGTAGGGTTGTAAATGAGTCAAGTCGGGTCGAGTCAAGTTTCAGCATGCTTAGACTCGACTTGGCATAATGGGAGTTCAGCTCAAGTTCGAACTTGAATTGAGATTAAAAATATTAGCTTGGGTTCGAACTTAGGCTCGACTTATTTGCAGACTCAAATTCAAGCTTGGGCTTAGACTAAAGTTTTTAAAATGACCTAGGAAGAACCATTTTTTTTTCCATCTATTTTGTTTAGGTTGGGATTTATGTCTTTCTCATTGGGTAATTTAATTAGTATTGGACTTTTGGGATTAGGTCAACTTAACGAGCTTATTAACGAGGTCACTACTTGTTAGGAAATTGAATGGATAGGAACAGTATCGCACACCTAAAAATAAGAAATGAGAAAATAGGAATTGACATCAAAATTTATGTGAAAAACCCCCAAACAAATTGAGCGAAAAACCACGGGTAAGAGTAGAAGAAATCCACTATGAAAAATAATAATACAATTTCTCTCTAATTACAAGAAGAGAACAATGATACCTCTCTCTTGAATTAGGAGTATACAAATCTCTCTAAAATTAGGAGAAACTAGAAACACAGACTACAACAGGGACACATTTTTAGGAGAGTACTTGATTTCTCTCTCTTTTAAGCTGGAGTTGGAGATGTTTGGGATGATTTCTTCCTTCACCACCACTTCCCTATTTATAGGGGTTTTGTAAGCCTCCTTTTCAAAGCCGTCAAATGAATAGTACAACCATCATATGAATAATACAAAAACCATATGAATAGTGCAGCCACCTTTGTAGGCTACCACGGCACTCTTGGCGGAGTTCTCTACGAATCTACCGGAGCAAATCGTCGGGAAATTGGAGTTGGATTTCATCCCAAATTCAGGGTAAGGCCTTTTAGTCTCCTTTTGGCCTTGTGGTAGTTATAGGAAATGATATAGGCAGAAAAATACTGTTGTTCAATTCTGACAAATATTGATTTCAGGGTGTTTTGTAGGAGGCCCTGTGGGTATCGGGCTAGAGTACAGTAGGAGCTTTTTAGAGTTAAGGTAAGGGATATATGCTATGCTAGGAGATTTCTAAATATTATGCAGTGTATTTATTTATAAAAATTATGTACTCAAGTATGGTGTGACTTGAGAATATGTATGTAGTATGCGATTATGTTTTATGAATTGTAGTTTCATGATTTTATGTATTTCAGTGCTATGATTATGCGAATTACAGTACCATGATTTTACGGATTTTAACACCATGATTATACGAATTACGGATACAATATTATGATTACGTAGTTCCAGTATTATGATTTACACAGTTTAAAGCATGCCATGTTTTCTATTACCATAACATTCAAAGTATACAGATAGAGCATTTACAGAATATATAGACAGTTATACAGAGATAGCATCGAGATGCTACAATTATAGTATGTACAGAACATAAAGATAGCGTTATGGTAATTTTGAAAACATGATGAAAACAGTGAAAGAGTATATATATGAATATGTATATAGTATCAGACCCTATTGGACCATACAGTTTATAGAGCACAGTACCGTAGCTACATACAGTTTATAGTTATAGAGTGCCTATTCAGATAATAGGCTGTAGGTCTATCATATTGTGCCCTTGAAGTGGACAGGCTCCCCATCCAGATATGGGTTGAGGTAGGCAGATCAGACCGAGGGAGTATAGTGATTTACCTAGTCGGCGAGCCAGTGTAGATCCCGCCTACGGGCCGCACAACCCTGTCATGAGGGGTTAAATCATGACATATAGATATCCATAGGGGAAAGTTTACAGTTATTATTATGTATATTCTGATTTACAGAGACAAAGGAATTACTTATGTATATTAGAAGTATTTTAAATAGTAACTTAAATACAGATGTGTTAAATGACATGAAAATGGTAATGAATATTATGATGTGTACTGTATTTATAGATCCAGATATATATGATTATATGGAAACAGATTTTTATGATATGATGACTCATTTGCCACACACTAGTAATAGCATATATCGTCTTAATGAGCGTTGGCTCATCCCAGTGTTGAAACCTTTTTCAGGTGATCCAGGTAGGCAAGCAGATTAGGCTCGCAGGTAGAGGGGCGTCTGTAGTGCCCTGACAGCAAAGTGAGTACAGTGGAAGGTTTTTGTATTTGCCCTAGCTAGCTGAGGGCAATTTTGGGGATTTAGTAACACATGTATATATTCTTTTGGGAATCATGATAGCACTCTGGTATTTTAGAGTATGGTATATCATTATGTATGGAAATGTTTATTTGTATTATACTTCTCACTGCCTAGGATAATGTTATGGTATCAGAGTATGACAATTATTATAGTGGAAAAAAAAATCATGTTAATTAAGCAGGTCGTTACAATTGGAGTTCAGCCAACTGTGTCTACGTCCTCGCCTGGGCCACACCAGCACAAGGATTACCACTATAATGCTCGTTTAAACGGGTGGAGCGGCACCTAATACAACCAGATCAATTCAAGGGGCTGACCTTAATCGACACGCCTTAACAGGATGGCGCACCTAGCTTTTCTAACCGGGTCTAAGCCAATCCGGGACTATTCCACAAGGCTAGTCTCCCTTTTCAGGCTCGTGCCTAAAATATAACCAATGTGTATAAAATGTTTGTAAACGTAAATTCGCTTCTTAACAAGCAGATGTGTGCACCGGTATAGCTCTAATATGTGCTAAACACTCAGTCAAGTATAGGTTTTCAGTTTAGATCTAGAGTGTATACCCAAGCAATATTTGAAACACACTATGTGAATAATACAATATCATATCAGCGTTTCAAAATATGCTAAACAAGTTCAAAAAAACAAACTCAATAATGTATTATGATATTCAAAGCACATAAGAGTTGTTTAAGGTACTAGCTTGAAAAGGATTTTTGCACACAAAAACTAGGTTTAGGTAACTTGCAACAACAATGCAAAAACCTCAACACTTTAAGTATTTCCACTCTAGATTTATCAAATGAAATTGATGGAAGAACTTTAAAGCTAAACTCTCTTAGAAAATTGATCAAGCAACAATGTAAATAAGAGTTCTAGCAAATGTGATTAAGCACACTAACCTTACAAGATACTCACAATGCTTTTGAGAAATCAAGAATGAAGAGTTTGTGAGTGTTTGGAAGTGGTATTTGGCTAATATAGGGTTTTGAAAGTTGAGAGAATTTTGCCTTATCAAGTTTCCTAATCCTTGCTGATTATGACTATTGATTGAGTATTTATAGGTAAGGAGGAATTTTTGACTATTGGGGACAAAGTGGGTATAATTAGATTTTTTTGAAAGACCATTAAGAATATTAACCCTTTTTACCTCATTTAAAAATTCGGTAAAAATTATTTTAACCCGCAAGGTTCAGGTGTCCGGCCAAAGGTTCGGGTGCCCGAACAGACACAATCAAAAATTCAACTTTTAGAGGTTTAGGTGCCTGAAGGATGAGTCGGTCGGCTGAAACAAAGTCAGTAGCAAATGTTCGACAATTCAGGTGGCCGACTCATAGTTCGGTCACCTGACCCTCCTTTTGAACATAAACTTCGGTAGCCCGAGTAGTTGAAAAGTGCCCTGACGGGCTTTCGGGTGCCTGAGGAAGGTACGTTCAAAATAAGTTCGGGTGCCTGAAGACCAAGTCAACATGTTAACTGGTTTGGTCGCCCATGTCGCTTTACACGGCAAAGGTTCGATCTCCTGAACCCTCTCAACTTTTCTCATTAAGTGCATTTTAGCCTTATTTTGATTCCCTTGATTAAGATAAGTGATGTAGGGGACTTGTGTCCTTATTGTAGGTACCAAAGGTCCAATTGTGGTCATTTTGAGCATACCTACCTACCATGCATGATGCAAATTATTACAAGCCATACACGCACATAGTTCATAATAAATTACAACCCATAATGATGAACTAAACAAATGAATATAAATTACAACACATAGATCTTCATTCTTTGACACAAACACTGCATGCCATCATGATATGTCTTTTAGTCCTAAAGCGTGAACAAGGTGATCCTGTATGCGATTCTCAATACAACCATTAGTACCAAGAGTATTTGTCATAATCAAAACTGGGTGTGACCTATAAGGTCAACAATTTTGTCATAACATCTACTAGGTTGTCTTTGGTGTGAATCTTGTGCATGTCCACACTTCCTTCTTCCATAACTTATTGAACGAAGTGATACTGTACTCCGATGTGTTTTGTCCTGGAATGAAAATACGGATTCCTTACATTATGCAAGGCATTGACTGTCACAATATATAGAGAAATTTTCTCTTAATTGTGCCCAAGTTCTTCCAATAGTCTTTTAATCCATATTGCCTCCTTGCAAGCCTGCATAGTAGCCATGTATTCAGCTTCAGTCGTAGATAATGCTGCAACAGTTTGCAACTTTGATACCCAGCTTATTATTTCTCCTGCAAAAGTAAACACATAACCTGTAGTGGATTTTCTTTTGTCAAGATCATTTGCAAAATCTAAATCAACATATACTCTAACAATGAATTCTGATCCTTCGTAACATAATGCAGCATCTGATGTAACGACCTGCTAAATTAACTGGGTTTTTTTTCCTTTTTTTTCCCTCTTTATAATAATAATTATTGTGAAATTCCATTGTTCAGATACTTCCATACATAAAACTAGTCATCCACCTAAGCAGCAAGAAGTTAAAATCACATAACCACCACCATGTATAAATATGTACAATACCAGAGAGCTACAATATTCCCAAACTATACATATAGGACTGTTTCCCTCAATTGCGATGGGGTTATACAGAAATACTCCCAAAAATACTCACTCTACTGACAAGACGGGACCGAAACCCCACTACCTGCGAGCATGATCTGCTCGCCTGGTTGGATCACCTGAAAAATATTAATTTAATGGGATGAGACGACTCACAGTAAGATGAAATACGCTATTACTAGTGTGTGGCAAATGAGTACAATACTATGAAAATTTGTTTCTATGTAATCATGTATAACTGAATCTGTAAATATAGTACAATAATATAAACCACTACCTTTTTCCATGTTGCTTAACATATCTGTATTTTACGTTTCTATACATAATACTTTTAATATATATATATATATATATATGTATGTATATTCTCTGTTTCTGTAAAACTGTATATACATAATTGTAACGACCCAGAAAATATTCATATTCAAATATTAAAGAGAGAGAAAATGGAAACAGAAACAGAAACAGAAACAGAAAGAGGCAGTAGGTTTCGTCGACGACATCGCATTTTGGAGATAATAATGATAATAATAATTTCGAGGAATTGCTAGAACTCGTCAACGAATACACGGCTTCGTCGACGAGTACATAAGTAAACTCATCGACGAATACAGGACTTCGTCGACGAGTACGTAAGGAAATTCGTTGACGAATACAGGGCCTCGTCGATGAGAAAATACCGAGAGGGGTTATGGAGCAGCCTGAATTTCGTTGACTAATATAGAGACTCGTCGACGAATTTATTGCAAGACTCGTCGACGAGGTGACGTGTCTCGTTGATGAATCTGGCTGTATAAATATCCAAAAACCGAGATTTTTATCCAATTACCAGCGCCTCATTCTCTCTCCTCTCTCTCTCTCTCTCTCTCTCTCTCTACGACTTCATCTCCCTTCTCTCTTCGATTCCGACCCCACCAGTCATCGAATTGACGATCCAAAGCTACCACGACGCTCCTGGCGGAATTCTCTACAAGTTTGCCGGAGCAGATCGTCGAGAAAACGAAGTTGGATTTCATCCCAAATCTAGGGTAAGGTCTTTTATTCAGTTTTTGACTACCTGACAGTTATAAGAAATGATGTAGGCGGAAAAATACTAATATTTTGTTCTGAAATATTGTGTTTTCAGGATGTTGGGTTAGGAACCCTACGAGTATAGAGTCAGAATTATATAGGGGCTTTTCAAAGTTAAGGTAAGGGAAATATGCTATGTTAGGAGTTTTAATAAAGCTAACAGCGATTTTATAGATGTATGTTTATGCCAATTTATTATACAGTTTTATCAACTATGAGTTTAAATGTTTGTGTGGCCTAAGTGATTTTCATGAGATGAAGGAATTTGCATAGCTTTTATAATGTATCATACCATACTGAATACACAGTTGTTGACAGTATATGTAGTTTATATAATTTTTCCAGTATATGAGATTATACAGAATACCCAGATATATATATATATATATATATATATATATATATATTCACAGAGATTATGTAGTTTTTGCATGAATAGTTTTATGAAACAGATATGTACATATATACATACACATGTTTACAGTTACTCATATCAGTATTTATATTACAGCTTTACACAGAACAATATTACAGAGTTATAGCATGTCATGTTTCCTATTACTATAACATACAGAGTATATAGACAGAGATACAGACAAATATATATATAAAAGTAGCATCAAGATGCTACGGATACAGTATATAGAAATTATAGAATATACAGAACAGAAAGATAGAGTTATGGTAATTTTGGAAACATGACGGAAACAGTAAAAGAGTATATATGTATATATTATATAGTATCATATCCCTGTGGAAAGATTTCAGATAGATACAGTACAGTATTGATTACAGAGCACGGTACCGTTGCTATATTCAGATAGAGTGCAACCACACATCTCATATAGTGTGTGGGTACCGTCTAACTGTACTCAGAGAGGATGCACCTCCCTAGTACACTGGGTAGAGGGGGCCAGTTAGACGAGGTAGCAGCCAGTCCCGCGCCTAGGAGAGGATGCAGTTTGGCCGGACTGAGGTAGTGTAGAGTATATTGACTCATCTGGAAGGCCGACCAGATGAAGTCCTGCCTACGGGCTGCACAACCCTGTCATGAGGGGTCAATTCATGACGTACAGAGTCCCAAGGATAAAAGCACAGTTATATATATGTATCCAGTTTTACAGTATATGATGAGTATAGTATGATATTATTAGTATGAAAAGTAGAAAATACAGACAATACATTATATTTTAAATTAAGAAAGATAGATATGCTTGAAAGATATGTTTTATAGATTGTTGTATTACAGTTCAGTCGCTATATTTTAAAGTACTTTTAACTTAGTTGTCACACACTAGTAATAGTATATTTCCTCTTACTAAGCGTCGACTCACCCCATTACTCTAACATTTTTCAGTGAGCCAGTTAGGCGAGCAGATCAGGCTCGCGGTTAGAGAGAGTGTTCGATCACCCTGGTTTAGGGTGAGTTTTTGACAGAGTTTGGTATATTTTTTAGTAGATGAAGATAGAAGGGCATTTTGTATGAATATAGTTGTAGATCTTGAATTTTGGTGTTGTTTTGTATATATGTAAATGGTTATATGATTTGTGTTTCCGCTGCTTAGGTATGGATGTAAATGCACAAATATATTTTTTATAGATAGGAAAAAAAAATGGTAAGAATTTTGAGGTCGTTACAATAATAATACCTGAAAACTTCCCTAGATGGATAACTGTATGTCATGATTTAACCCCTCATAACAGGGTTGTGCAGCCCGTAGGTGGGATCTATCCTGGCTGGCCAACTAGGATAAACCACTATACTCCATCAGTTTAATCAACCCTCCTCAACCCATATTTGATGGGGAGCATGTCCACTCGCAGGCATGCGATCGACCTACCTACCACATATTATCTGAATAGGTGGTTGCACTCTATATTGTATATAGTTATGGTATTGTGCTCTATAAACTATATCTGTAATGGTCCATCAGGGTCTGATACTATATAATACATTTCTATATACAATTATTTGTTTTACAAGGATTCTGTAATAACTGTATTAATCATGACGTTGTAGTAAACTGTATCTATATTAACTGTGTTTTTGAAATTAACTATAAATCTGTATGTCATGGTACTGTAAACTGTATAATCATGGTATTCTGTAATTGTTATAAAACATATCCACTGTCTGTATATTTTGTAAAACATAACTCTGAAAAACACTGTAAAGCATGTTTCTGTACTATATTTATATTCTCAAGCCACTCAGTAATTTAAAACATATTATTCATAATTGATAAACTGTATAAAGTTTTGCTATGAATAATAACTTGGTAAAATGGTATAATTTATACTGATGTCCCTCCCTCTTTATTATTTAAATATCATTATTCTTCGGGTCGTTACATCTAAGGTCCCTTTGATGTATCTTAGGACCCTCTTCACAGCATTCCAATACTCTCTACCAAGATTCGCCATGAACCAACTGACCGTACCAACTACTTGAGTAATATCTAGTCTTGTACAAATCATAGCGTACATTATGCTTCCCACTGCTGATGCATACGGCACTCGAGACAATTCCATCCTCTCTACTTTATTGCTAGGACACATACTTGATGTCACGCCCCGAACCCAAAAATGGGACCCAAGGGTGAAAATGTAATCTAATATGTCCTTGTATCATACAAATCATCCAAAGATACAATACGATGAATGAGGGTCCAACCCCGTGGGCTTCCCAAGCACCCTATACACATCCATATACAAGCATATACACAGCGGAGAAAGGTTTTTCTATACATATACAGTACCATACCAGAGTCTATACAATAGGAGTTCAAGCTCCATAACTTAAAGCATAAACTCGATTGCCAACCATACCCCAAAATGACAACCCAAAAGCAAAAGTCCTAGCACTTACACAAGCGCTATCCGTAGTACATCGATCACTATGCTCTTACACCAAGAAGCTAGCTCCGGTTACCCGAAGGATCTAAAAAATGTGTACGTACAGTAGGGGTGAGACACCTCTCTGTAAGGCAGACACAAGTTATATTAGTATGTGGCATTTGAGTTTTATCATGACAGCAAAACATACACATTTAAATACAATTCCAGTATTTTCACAAAACAGCTCTAGTACAGTACATACACGCGCACACACACATGATCAACCTGGTGTCGTCACACCCTTCGGCCCGTAGCTGGCCCGCATTACACGGCATCCCCGGCACATGACGAACCCCAGGCTCCCATGGTATCGTACCGATACAAACTGGTGGATCCACACCCTTCAGTGATTAGCCGGTAAGGCTCACGCCCTCAGATATAAAGTCTGACACTCTTGCCAAACATGGCTCAGCGATTTCATACGCCCTCGGATATAGAGCCGGACACTCTTTCAATACTTGAAACAACTCGGAACTCAATTCCTATTGCATTTCAATAAAATATAACCATGCATGCTCATATAACCAAACAAACTGTTGGACGTCCCAGCCCGGAGTATATAGTTTAGAGGGGGGGTGAATAGAATCTTTTCGCGGAATACGTATGTTTCTACAAAATAAAAACTCTTGGTAAGATACAAGAAATTATATTGCAATATAAATATAAATCATGCACAAGATATAAAATAAAGAATGTAAGGGAGAGAAAGAACAACACCGGTATTTTTACGTGGTTCGGCACCAAACCTACGTCCATGCCTTAGCACCAAGCCAAAGATTCCACAATCCACTAAAGATACTCCTTCACCAGCAGAGAAGCCTCACAACTCGAGAACAAATCCCTATACTTGGGAACAAACCCCTACCATGGTCACCAAGAGCCTTCGCTTCGGTTCACAAAGAACCTTACAACAATGGTTCATAAAGAACATTACAAGAGATTGGAAATACAATTTAATGCTCTTTAAATAAGCCAATATGAAACACAACCAAATCCTCACTCTATTCTCCCAAGGAATGAATCTTACAAGATAAGTGAGCAAGAGAGGATTGAGCACTTGTGAAGAATAACTAAAATGCAAAGAGCAAAGTGCTTAGGTTTTGGATAAAATGATATTTTTCACAAATATGATCAACAATGCTCAAAACCATGTTAATACAAGTCTAATAGCTTGTATTTATAGCCCAAGAGCCAAAGGAGCTGTTAACTGGCCGTTGGGGGGAAGAAAAAATATTTTATTTGGTAAATTAGCCGTTTTATGCCCTTTGGAGCGGTTCTGCCCATTGAATTCGTGGACTAGGCCCTACACTCATCGACTAATCATACACTGTGCCTCGTTGACGAATCCCCTGTGTTCATTAATGAGGTCCTTGAATTAGAAAAAGTGATCAACATAAAAGTTGTGGAATTTTGTCTTAGCTTTCCAGGGACACTAACATTGTCCCATTTGGACCTTTCTAGAAAAAGTTAGGCCCAAAATACCGAAGGGTATTTAGGACTCAAGACTGCACTACGGTAGTGACGATTGCTTTGTTTTTCCTTGTCAAAAAGCGTTTTAATGACTTAAAACATTTTTGTACTAAAGTATATGAAATATATTGAGTCTAATGAAGATAAAAACTTGTCCAAGTGAGTTTTCCCATAAATATAAGATATCTTGTTTTATGAAAACATATTTGAAAACTTGTTTTGATATCTTATATGCTTAGTATGTCCTTTATTGAAAATATGCTTGAATTTTAGGACTTTAGGACGTAAAGCTAGTTTTGTAAAATTGGGACCAAGTTTTGAAAATGTTTATAACTCATATATTACTTAACACTTGTCCCATTTTGAAAACTTAATTGAGTATAGGATTATTTTGACAAACTCTTTGTTTTTACTTTTAAAACTATAAATTGTGAGTTTTTTACTTTTGTGCAGATCCTATATGCTCATGTGTCCTAGTATGCTTATGTAATGGCTCAACTCTTACTCAAAAATCATGCTACACACACACCGCAAGAGTTATAATACACACTCACTCACACAACCCTTATTACAATTAATTTATATACAATAAAAACTCTGGGATGTGCTTTGGTATTTCTGAGTCAGTGTCCTTCCGATCTTTTCTATTTGATGTCTACTAGGTCCGATCTTTGCTTCTGATTGGTACCTCTGTGTATCCGACACTTTGGATCTATACTAGATAAGATCTACAAGGATGAAAAATACTAGAAATAACAAATAGGTCAATATCATCAAAACATATAAACCAAGATTGTGTAGCTGACAGGGCTAACACAAACCACACCCATTTGCTAATTTGAAAATCATGTTTTCCAAACATATACAGTTTAAATAAAGTCAAGGCACAACCATCCCTATTATACAGTATAAATCACAATATACATACAAGTTTCCAACAAAACCAGGGATGCAACCCAATACCCCCTTTTCCTAAAACTGTAACATAAAAAACCCATAATTTTACCCGTCAGATCCTCCCAAATTAGTAACCAAAACGCACATAGGATTGTGAACCACAATTCTACCGAGTCTGATTTTCAAAGTAACCGACATAAACTGAATCCCTTTTCCTTTCCCTAAACGGCAAATCCCAAACTCTAAGGCTCCTAAACAGCGAATCGAGTTCCAAAACCTACAAAACACAGTACAGAATATACTCACGATTTTGTTCTCTACAAAACTACTGGAACAGAAATGAAAACTGAGCCTTACCTCGATTTTACGCCAAAACCCAAAAATGCTCGGACCGAAGATTCGATCCACAAATCTTGAAGAGAATCCTTCCCTGATCCTCGTAGTAACGTCAAATCGTCAATTCCCACAACATATGACGAAGAAATTTAGAGAGAGAGTGACTTGTAAGTTCTAGAGAGAGAAGGAGAGATTTTTTAGGTTTCTTAGCTTGAAAGTAATGAAAGTATCTATTTATAACCTTTTGACCTGGCCACTCCTTGTCAACGAATGCGTCCTCATCGACGAGGCCACATAGACAGCTCATCGACAAGACGATGGCCTCATCGACGAACCTGATATTATTAGTTTCATGAAACTCCTCGGCTTCTCCTCGTCGACGAAACTCTGAATTTCATCGACGAGCAACACCTGGCCTTCATCGACGAACTCTGACTTCGTTGGCGAAACCTGCTCAATTACTAATTTACCCCTCTCTTAATTATTAAACCCGTATATCACGGTTTGGGTTCTTACAACCTCCCCTCCTTACAAAAATTTCGTCATCGAAATTTGTTATCTCTCATTCATAAACTCATTCATGAAATCAAATATACACTCGATTTTAGGAAGAAAACCGGCAATTACTATAATGCAGTCCCATCACAATATATACATACCATCACTTATGGTAGAGGAATACCGTGGTTAGAAACATAAACTGTCTCATGAGTTCACAAAAATACACTCCCCAAGACCAACCACCTATTCCAATACAAAGTAGGGTAATATATATAACTTAGAACAAATGTGGATACTTCTGGCGTATTTTTGCTTCCAATTCCCAAGAAGCTTCCTCAACCTCGTGATTCTGCCACAATACCTTCACCAAAGGTATGTCCTTGGTACGTAGCTTCTGAACTTTACGGTTCAGAATCTGAACAGGTAACTCTTCATATGCTAAAGTTATAACGACTTGCTTAATTTAACATAAATAATAACAATCTCAACCTGAACCCGTGGGTAGCGGGGACACTTTGTCAATCACAGTGGAAACCTAAGCAGCAAAATATAAAATCTCGAACAACCACCACGAAACAAATTACCAGAGTTTACTACAACATCATAATATTGTATTTATTTACATCCTCCAAAACATCAAAATAACTCTAGGATCAAACACAAAATAATTCTGACCTCTAGTACAAAATCTTACCCTCCTAGTAGGGTAACTTAATAAGCTCAACGGCGGCCATGACCAGCCGGTCACTCAGGGTCTCCTGAAAAGTTAATTTATGTTGGGGGTGAGACACTTCTCAGTAAGGAAAAATAAACTAAATACAGTTGTGTGATAACATGAACATTTAAAACAATTATACATATACAGTACATTTCATATATCTGTAAACATTTATTATAATATGATGAATAATCATATACTTTCGTACTTGCAAATAAATCATACCGTACATAAAACATATGTTATAACTGATAATACTGAAAACATACCCAAGATGAATAGCTAGCTAATGTCATGTATTACCCCCCATGATGGGTTGTGCAACCCGAAGGCGGGACCTGACAATGGTTGACCGACCACTGCCGAGTCAAAAATGTCTGTAAGTACGATAGACCCACCACACCCTAGTTTGGACTGCCAGGTGGACATCTACAACTCTACACTGAAGGTCACACCGACTATCCATCTTCCATACCCTCGTGGGGTGGTTAACACTAGTCTGAACATAGATATCTCATCTATATAGCTACGGTACCGAGCTCCTGAACTGAACTAAACTAACACCCGGGTTTTGGTACATGATAATATAGCGGCCTTGCATCGAACATATCATAAATACGGCATTGCGCCGAACATTTCATAAATACGGCTTTGCGCCGAATATTTCATAAATACAGCCTTGCGTCGAACATTTCATAAATACAACCTTGCGCCAAAATCATGCATATACGTATATCATTCTGAAAATAATCAATTTATCATGTATTTTCAACATCATAATGTACTGTATTCTTTCATAATTTCTTAAAACATGTTTCATTCGTATTATTGTCATATCATGATATTTTTCCATGTAAAATAATATTCATGCCACACATTTGCTATATAAAACCATACATTGCATTCTAAAAATCATAATTTCTGGCATCTCATACATATATATACATTTCAACACGATAGCAGCATTTTTCTCAAACATACATTTCTTTCATAATCTACAAATATAATACATGCTTTCCAGAAAATAACATTTCTCATAAATAATAATAATTTGTATGAAAATCACTGCTTTAGTTTATTCCCTTACCTAACTACCGAAAAAGCCCCTAAAATATCCTGATCTAACCCCCGTAGGATTTCCTGATCAATACTCTGAAACTGAAAACTCCCAGTATTAAACTTTAGTATTTCCATGTGTATATCATTTCCTATAATTGTCGTAATACCAAATTTGGTTTAAAAATCCTTACCTCAACTCAGGGATGATTTCCAACTTGCTTTCACCAACGATCCGCTCTGGCAGATTTGGAGAGAACTTCCCTAGGAGTGTCGTGGTGGCTTCGGATTGTCGATACGATGTAAATTTGGTCCAAAATCGAGGAGAGAGAGAGGGAGAGCTGAAGGGGAGAGAGAGATGTTAGCTTAGTTAAGAAGTTAAACTCCGGATTTTTCTATATTTATAGAACTGGATTCGTCGACGAGTCACGTCATTCGTCAACGAATCCTTTAATAATTTCATCGACGAAATTCAGTCCTCATCGACGAAATTCAGTCGGCTCAAAACCTTATCGGTATTTCCTCTTTGACGAATTCTGTCTTCGTCGATGAATTCTCTTATACCCTTGTTGACGAATCCCTTGTGTTCGTCGACGAGTCCTCTGATAACTGTTCCCCGGTTTATCCTTCCAAAGTGCAATGTCGTCGACTTCCTTCTTCTGTTACTGTTTCCATTTCCCTTCCTCTTTGAACAGCAGACCCTGTTTTTATGTACACATGTATGCATGTAGGGGGTAGGTGAAATTAATTTTAACATCAAACCAACTTTCCCAAAGTTTGTTTGGTTACTATTCACTCATAAGCTAAAGTCTCATCCCATGTTTTTTTGTTTTTGTTTTTGTTTTTTGTTTTTTTTTAATGCTAACAGAGGTTTAATGCATGTCTCTCCCCTCCTCTTAATTCATGGTGATAGCACGCGTCAGCGTTGTGTGCTATGTTTAGTCATTTTTCTTTTTAAACTGGATTATAGGCATAATCAGGTGCTTTAATGTCAAGATACCCCTCTCCCTTGATGCAATCTCTCTTCTTTCCCCGTTGACAGCGCATCAGCTGTGTCTCATCCCTTGTTTTTTTTTTAAATGCTGGCAAGCGTCCCATCCCCTTGTTTTTTTATTTTTTACTTTTAAAACCCAAATCAACTTTTTAAAAGTCGATTTGGTACGTTTGTATATTTTTTTCTCACTTTTCTCTATATATGTGTTTTTTATTTTATTTTTTGAACATTTCCATAAAAAAACTCTAATTACCTTAGTTTTGGTTTTTTATTATATTTATAAATTTTTTTGGGGTCAATCGGGGTCAAAACAAATTGGAAAGCAAAACGATGTCATCTCTTTTTTTCGCCTCAAACGCGATGCTAATTTGGGGGGCCCACAAAGGCTGATTCACCACACAACTCGTCTCGCATCACCGTCAAAACTCAAAACAAGCGTCTAATTGTCGATCGTACAAACGTCCAGTTAGACGTATGCGCATGACCGCATGATCTTACGATGAGGACGCACCTACCTGATTTCTCGTGCTCTGCGTTTCTCGCTGGCTGCGCGGCCGTACTGGTTCTTGTCTCCCCTCTCCTCCCGCTATGGGGTGAAAACCCGAGACACCAGAAACCTGAACAGAGAACGTTAATCGTTACATTTTTTAAGTTTGTTTTTCTCAGAAAAAAAGCAGAGTAAGAGAGAGGGCCTGCTCTGCAATGGCTCCGAGAGGGAGGCATCGGAAGGTTCAAGAGCTGTCATTTTCCCGGAACTTTATTTTCTCGCGTTTTCCTTCTGTTTCTCTCTTACTTCCTCTCCATCTTGCTCCTTCCTTTCGGGCGAAAATTTGCAGGTGGGTCTCACGCGAATGGACGCTGCGCTTGACGCTATGATTCCCTATGGATTTTCCAAAGAATTAATTCGTAGAACGGTCAAAGAACTCTTGAAGGTGACCCCTTTTTTATTTCTTTTTGTTTTCTTTTTATTTTTTTCATCTTCATAAACCCTTTTTCCTTAGTTTTTACGAGGAATTAGGGTTTTTGTCTGCTTTCAGGTGTATGGCGCGGAAGGGTGGATCTTCATCGAGGACGGTTCGTATAATCTCCTGATCGAGACCATTCTTCAAAAACAAGATAATTGTGGAGAAGAGAAAGATGCACTGAAGGTGCATATATTTTTTGGGGGTTGTTATTTACTATATTTGTTTCTATTTTTCTGCACATGGTTCTCTGGGATGATGAACTAGTATAATAGATAACCTCGCCATCGAATGCTAAACCTTAACTCTCTGGCCTCTGTCTTCTTGGTGAGGTAAAAAAAGCAAACAGACTGTTTTATATCTGTATTGTACGCTTCCCAGGCGATCAGAACTGAATTTTAGCTATTTTAAACACAACTATATATATATATATTTGGAAGAATCAAGCACCATTATGTTGATAAGGAGGCAAAATAGCCAAAACAGTGTACAAGGGAAAGGAAAACAAAGAAAAAGAACAGCCACTGAAACTAAGGAGTCTACAGAAACTCGAAGCCCCTCAACCCAGAGCATCTGCCTTTAACATAAGTGTTAACTCGACTTTTTATCCTCGCTGTATCAATTTTCTCTCCTACAAAAATGAGTTGACTCCTTGCTTTCCAGCTATAGCAAATAGATGCAGTCCACACCAACCTGCAAAGATCATCAAAAATTGAACCTCCTAATGAGTTTATCCAGTTCAAATTATCCTCCCAGCATTAACAAGTTTCAGAGAGCCTAAATTCAGCAGCAGCAGTTATAGAGATGCAACCAAAGCATTCAAAACTGAAGAAAATATGATCCCTTGAATCACTCCATTTAGTAATTCTATCGAGGGTATTTAGTTTGTTTAAAACTGCCATCCAAGTAATGAAAGAAAATCTGGGAACATGAATCTTAAACCAAATAGATTTAGCCCTGCCCACTTTACCTCCTTTAAATCTAATGCCATCCCATGCAAGCAGAAGAGAAGTTTCTGTTAGAAACAGGGATCCAAAGCACAACATATTCTATGTTGGTATTAGGAGGGAATTGAATATTTTGTTTCTGATTAGCAACTTCGTGAAAAATTCTGCTTTGCCATTTCCATGAATTTTCAGAAATAAGAGAACTCACCAAATTGTTTATTGATAGACCAAGCTCAATTGTCAAGTGCTTACTATAGTGATAGATGAGTGGGCTATAAGTATCCGAATTATCATAGAACAAGAAAGTTGATCTTCCATCACCAATTTTATAGCTGATAAAAGGAAAGTAAGGGATCTAGCTTTTAAAATTTGCTTCCAAGACCATGAGCTGCCTCCT